>NW_008752065.1:21663-32618 GCF_000715545.1 Opisthorchis viverrini | reverse complement strand
TAATAATAATAATAATTTAATCGTCAGGATGCGACGCAACACACATACCACCAAAAGGAGACACGAGTGCTGAGATACTGACAGGTTGCTCAAGTTTAAACAGAAGCAGCCGGGATGCCGAAATTAAATTTGAACAACGAACCTTCCAGTCAGTATGTTCGCGCCCTAATAACTGGGCTACCGCGAGCTCACTTGAAACCCATAAGGGGAGCCTGAGGTTACACGGTTACGCACATGGATATTTAGCTCATGTTGGATGTGAAAGCGTAGTAACTATAAAGAGAAAGCCACTCACGATTTCATCCAGGGAACGCATGTCCACTACGGGTCGGTTGAGTTCTGGTTTTCTTTTCCCAGATACGACTGCTTCTTTTACGTTAGACGTATGCTTTCTGACTGAATAATCTTGTTGTTTCTTCAATTTCCTCAGCTCGCTCGAACGATTGGTTTTGTAAGCCCTATCGCGGGGGATGGCCTCTCTTTCTTGCTCCCCAGTAGAACAGCAAAACCCGGAACCCAACACAGGTTCCCGTAGTTTGCTTTCGGCAACATGTTTGTCTACTCCACAAGATGCCTTTCGGCAATATAATATCCTATCGTGTTCAGTGATAGAAGATGAGCTGGAGGATGTTTCCGAACTGCGTTGAGTAAGGGACCGACTGTCGTGTGATTCAGTTGCAAGTTCTTCATCAATTTCCACTTCCAGTTGGATTAATTCAGGTATTGCCATACCGAACCGACCCCCAAGACGAGCTAATTCCAGTAAACATATTGCAACGTTCCGTGGATTTTTCCTGCATACCAGATCCTCACTTTCAAACAATACTGAATCTAGCATCCCCAGCTGACGACACCATGTTAAGAAGTTCGATACATTATCCCTAGAAACGAAACCACAAGTAGCGCTGGAGCCTTGTAAACCGCGCGTCTGGTAAATAGGACAACCAGCTGGCAAGTACGCCTGAACTCCACCAATACGTGTTCCGTTCAGCTGTAAGCGCCCATCCTTGCGTGTTTTTGAGCAATGGTCGGTCAGTAGATGGTGTAAATCATTGGCATAATGACAAAGAAGTACCCCGTCTGATAATTTCTCAAAAAAGTTGTCCACATCAAAATTTTCCGATAGTCTAGGATACATTCGTTGAAACCAATCAACAAGATCTTCTGTCATCACAATAAGTAGTTCGTCACGTGGCGCACTGTCTGACATGCTGTTATCCGCCACAGACAACCCTGAGTTTGCTATGGAACTTGAGGACCCGGTTTGTCCGAATGCTGGATGTGCGATCTGCCCGTAACCACTATCTTCGTCTGTTACCATGCTGCTTCCACTCGGAGAAACTCTAGTTGACTTGTGTACTTGGGAGTCTTCTGATGTCGGATAAGACTGGAACACATTGCACGAGCTAAAATATGTTGGACCCGGTGCGACATCATTCGGTTCCAGCTCACCATTTTTATGCCGTTCTTTCGAATTGTGTTGTAGTATGGAAGACGGTATTCGACTTGTTACTATTGATTCAGCCGATAAATCCAAAACAGCGAGACAGTCTTCGTTGTTGAGTGTGGAAGGGGGTAGTGAAGAGCAGCGCCCTCCATTCTGAGTTGCAATACTCATTTCCCTACCCAACGCGCGTTATTAGGAAAGCAGGGAGTAAAGCATTTTGTGACGCTTGTTGAAGCCCACAAGGAGAATAGTGATCCAGACGGAAGGCTGTTCCGACGGCACGGAGACCGCACACAAACCAGTACTCCACAGCCTCCGGCCTGACGCTCTCTGGCGCATCTGTCACTTATCTTGATTCGTTTCGACCAATGGGTGTGCGAAATGCGCATTATGCCACAGCCAATCACGAGCGCAGTTAACCGTGGTTCGATAGATGCGTGGGCGTAGCCTCGTCTGCCAGCATGCTGTCGCCGCGTGATTATTGGACAGCGTGACTGACTTAGCAAGCTGGTATGGGCCTTACGAGGACGAGCGTTTGTCAAGGGCCCGTTAGACTGCGGTACCCATGTTGGAACTGGTGCTTAAAGGCACTAATTTGGTCCGTGCGGTAGTCTGTCGACAGGCTGATTTTCTTCATTCGCCGAGTGATTTAGGCGGTCTGGCATTCGAGATTGGTCGAACCCTTCGCACCCAGTCCTTCGCCAACGCCTGTTAAGCATGCCTTGACTCGGCGACTGCTAGAGTGCACTTGTGCCATCTCGGCTCTCAGACTCTGTTTGGAGGTGGAACAAGTGAACACAAGGCCGCAATGCTTGCTGGCTTATCGAAATCAGCCCGAATGTACTCGTGGAGTTTGCAGATAAGATTACCTGCAAGGCCATGTTGCTATTCGCATGGTGACATCGGCCGAGTTGAATTATTCGTTGCATACGGCAGGGTTTGTAAACGAAAACATTCGACTGCTGACCCCACTCATTCTTCTTGGCCGTCATTTCTTGACTTCTTGTCCGGTTTAACACTCTTATGTCGGTACCAGCTGTAGGCACATCATTGGGATAGCTGGGAAATTGAAACACTGCACGCCACCGTCCACATTACCGCTCCAAGTCCGGTATTCAGGCCTGGTTCTTCCGTTTTTGTTTCATCTTTAATGTGAGGATTCTCGAGTTCAGCCAACAAACGTATTCTGTATACTCTATCAATTGTCGTCTGCTGACTCGAAACCCACTCAACTTCGCACTGACGATCTCAACTCGATTAGTAGTGAAACGTTTGCGATCCAACTGCCAAGCTCGGTGAACAGACTAACAGCCAAGTCTGTTGAATCTCTCAAACTCGAACACAAGGTCCAATTACAATTACTGAGCTTTCGGCAACCTATTCGCATTCAAACGGTCCTATAGCTGCTGCAATGGGTCACTCCGATGCTAGCACCGCTCCAGGTTTGCATGCTGAGGCTTCACTGCTAAACTGGGTAAATGTAAACAAGCGTCCCTGAGCTGTCCAGTCACTTCGATGAAAACTCGCCTTGGGTGAAATACTGGTCTATGTATAAACCAAACAACCGTAGCTCTTATTCTTTGAATGATTCCAATCGAGAATGGACTACACTGTTGTCCACCACTGGGAGCTCGGATATAGTAATATTAGCAGGAGATTTCATTGCACAAATAGGACACGCACTTTCAGCAGAAGCACGCCTTGGTGTTATGCTCAGCCTGAACATAAAATTCAATAACAGTTCCGAACGCCATTTTCAACTTTCTAATGACCACCAGGTGATTCCCAGAAGTTCTTGGTTTGAACGTGAGGGCGGGGTTTTTTTACCTGGCTTCCCCGCATCGCTGGGCACTCTTGGAATCACAGTGACCACAATATCACCAGGGTAGTTCCAACCCAAATTCGATTGCCGATCGTTTTGGAATATACAAGTTGATTCAGATCACGCTTTCCCCTAGTAAACTCCAGCGACGATCTCCTCATTCAGTAGTACTGTAGGGCCTCCACTTCGCTTAATCAGCCACAGCAGAAATGCCTTCTGAACAACAACATACCCAAACCTACTGTGCAGTGCATTACAAGCAGTACCCTAGGAGGACATTGAAAGTAACCGAGACAAAATAGCCTTGGCTATACGTGACAGCCCTGTTCGTGGTGCTTCTGAGTGCATGCACGGAATGCATTGGATCACAGAACAATCACTATCACCTCTTGATGCGAGTCACTTTTTCCCCTGCAGCTAGACGATCGATTAAACGACAGCTCAAATCTAACCTGTGTGTGGACAGAGAAGCTCGGTGGAATCAGAAAGTTAGAGAAATGCAAGAGCCCGATGCGGCTGGGAACGCATGGACACTGTCCCAGCTAATCCACAAAACATGGCCTCAAAAGGCCTTCCGCAAGCGTTTTAATCATAGATACTGTTGTAAATCTAATAAAGATTAGCGTCTATATCGCTCGGCAGAATAATCTAAACGCCAGCTTAGTCGGCCATCGACCAGTGCACTTGTCTTTCATTTTAACCGCTTATTTGATCTGCGGTCTTTGAGTTTTGATTCCCCCTCATTGGATACAGTATCAATATGCCTTTCTTGTCAATTTATCGAAATATAAGTAGCTCGGGTGTGTTTACTGGTGGACGTACCGTATTTAAATAAGGCACGCGAGCCGACTGTTTCAGCCACGTGGTTATATGTTTCATGCCCATGTAACATGACTACTGGCTTCCCTATGTTGCGGCGCCTATTTTCAGCACCTGAGAAGCATTTTCGACAGTATCAAACAGAATATCGAACTACCAGAATGTGTGTTGATCAATTCGCTACATTACCTCAAATGCTTTAGCAGCATCATGTAAACCGTCAGTCAAGGAACCTGGTTTTCTTCAATTTTAAAATGATTTTTGACTCTGTCGAAAAATGAACTCTCTCGAATATTCTTGGTCAGAGAAAGATGCCATTGAGTTTCGTGAAATTTCGTACCCTTTCCCCAAAAAACCCATCGAGTTGATGTGTGCCATGAAATATCTAGAAGCTTCCTGAAAAATAGTGGAGTTCATCAGAACTTACCCTCTCTTCTGTCTTCCGCCTTGTCATCGTCATCATCACAAGGTGCACACCATGCGACCGTGAGTCTTAGTATCGAAATTATGTCCGGAGAGAGAGACTAATGGATTTGGATTATGCGGACAACGTCATTCTATTGTTCGTCTGTTACTGGTCCGCGTAGAGTATTTTGAACAAAAAAATATCCGAAGTGAGCCCATGTTCCGGCGTGCGTTTTGCACCTTCAACATGCAAAGTCTTAACTCAAGATATCCCATTCCTTGTGCTTCTCTGAAAATCAAGAAGGAATAGCTTGAGCTTGTTAATCGGTTCACATATCTTGGTAGCTGCATAACCCGTGGTTGCTTTGTAACAGATAAAGTCAATGCACGAAAAAAAACAAGGCGTAAGCAGCATTCACTAACTTGAGTTAGTCAAGGCTGAAGCTAAAAAATCGTGTACACGAGACAACTGTAAGTACGGTCTCATTCAGTGTTTGTGAGACTCGGCTCCTGTAACCTGAGGACCTTAGGCGTCCTCAAACATTTGATCACAGGTGTCCACATGGCGTAACAATAGTTGGTTGATTCCAGCGAGTACGTAAAGAGCTAGTGCGTAAGCCAGGGCTTAGTAACAAATCCAAATAGTTAAAGTAGCAGGTTAGACTTATCAGGTTGAGATGGGTGGAATATGTATTACGTATGCCTAACTACCGTCTACCGAAGAATATGTTGTCGAGAAGTTTGTGGGGGACAGGCTGTGATGTGATAAGGTAAAATGGAATTAAACTAAGACGCAATACATTACTCATAAAACTGCTGGAAATTCTTCGACAGCCCACGACCAGTTTCGCCCTTCTTGGGGCTCTTCAGGTGGGCGCAGTCCTCGAGTTGCCGTCAAATTCATGTTCCCGTTGAACTCTGATTGCGAAATTAGCGAAATTAGCGAAATACACTCTCATTTACAAAACAATTTGGTTTTGTGGGAGACTCACCTGGAGTCCAGCTAAGTCTCTCTTTTATGGTGTTTTTAAGCACATTCAGTTGGTGAGTCATCACCAATGGCTGTGTGAAGTCAATAACAGACGCCTGTATTTGATTTGAGGCCACTTGCGTGTGCACAGGTTTTTGTGAGACATCTGTCGCCTGCGCTGGAAGCTTGGCTACCCAGCCTCAATTGTCAGCAGATCGACGCATGTGTTGAAAAGTCATCAGCAGGTGAGGAAGTTTAGCACACAGCGCAACTGTCTTGGTGGGTGCCTTAAATTGCGTTTTCGAATTCGTCCTGGGTTGGAAAAAATCACCATTGAAATGCGCGCTCCGCTCAACGCATTCAAACCGTTCTTTAATAGAATTATTTCGTCAACTGTGTTGCAGTATAATGATACTAGTGATTTCTTGCAGCTGCCGGTGGATGAATGAATGGGCTTGTTTGGACGAAAATTGTCACTGTTCATTTTTTGGGTAGTGACGGTTTTGATGATTAAACGTTCTGCCGAACGATGCGAAGAAATCGGTTTTCTATGATGGTACGAATAAACACTCAGTTCGCAGATTAGTACATCCATTGGCCTTTACCTACGTGGTACTAGGTCTTTTCACAGCTAGATACCGGACTGACTATCGTTTGACTAGTGGCATTATACTGAAATACTGACGGCTCGGGTGCGTGAACTGATGGTGCCTCCAAGGATGGTGACGAAACGTTTGTAAGTAAACTTCCAAACTCTACGAACAGATCAACAGCCACCTGATCTACAACCAATCGTTTGACTATTGATTGGTAGCTCGTGCGCTTGAAGTATTTCTGTCCAACCACAGGCGGGTAAATTTGGCACATGCTGTTTCGAACATCCATCCTACTTTCATTGTGTTCGATATATCAACAGCTAGTCGCATATCTGCAACACTGTCATCAGTAAGTCAGGTTTATTGGAGCGGTCAACTGGATTGTTCCCGGGAGCCCTCTTATGATTCAATGCCTCGCATTTTCCAGTCTACTTCCATTGCTTCAAAACCATTTGGACATTTTAGCTAGGCGGAAGTTATGGACTTCAAAACTAAGTGCTTCGTGTATTAGCTACACACTGTTCTATTTTGATAAGGTCGATCAAGTCAGAATGAATATACCGAACATGACCGAGTTTCAGGTTGATTTCATTCCCAACAGGTGTCGTTATTTGCAGTCGAAAGGTTGAGTTTCGCAAAATATGTGACTGAATAAAACTGCTATTTCTGTGTTTTTACTCTCAACTCTCAACAACCTCTATTGAAACTAACTTGACCTCATATGTGTTTTTACTCTCAACATTTCCGAAGACAACCTCTATTGAAACTAACTTGACCTCATATTAGTCTTCCCATCCATTTGCTTAATCCACCCATGTACATTTGATCTCCACTTGTTTCGTTCATCTGTACCCGCCATTCACCATACCGCGAAGGCCGTCCCATGCGCAGCTGGCCTACCCATGTGCGTACGTGCCTCGTTTCCTGAGCTAATCTTGCTTGTTTTGCTATCCCTTCTGGCACCGCCAGTCAGAACCACATGACTAACTTCGGAGGGGACTACAGCAACCAACGTCCCGCTTGCCGCTGTTTGTTGTGCGGACCTTGACGCTGCACTTGGGAGGTCAAGGACAGACTCGTGCACCTGCTGACTCAATGAACGTGGACAAATGATGTTCATTGCGTTACTTTACTTGTCTTTATGTAAATAATATCGTGGATTTTCGAACCTAATTCTTTCTCTTGATAGTCGGAATCGTCAAACATACGCGTGACTCAAAGTTCATATCGGGAACCTTGACAAGCTCGATGAACCCCATTTTATGATTAAGTTACTGGAAACGACCCCGGGTTTCACCAAGTAGTTTTTAGGGATTTAAGAAGAGCGAAGCTAGTCTTGGTCTCTTCAGCTGTTTGCACAGTCAGTTTAATTTGTCAACATATGGTGCTGTGCTCAGGTGCTATGCTCAGTCTGGTCGAGTTGGCCAGATAGAAATAATCGACATAATTTCCCGACAAATTCTAATGGTAACGAGCAGACTTTTTTTAAAATGAATTCAGGTTGTGTTTATCCGTGCTTGGATTCACAAATGGAGCAAACTAGTATTCATATATTGAAATACTGACCCTAAAGTGATTATACCGTGACTTCAGCCGCCATCTGTTTTTCATGTGCTTTGGTCGCAGAATCTTAAGGTAATAGCGAATCCACCTAGTCCCTGGTTTGGGACAAATCTAGCAATCCTCAGGGATACTGGTAGCGTGCGCTGTGAATCAACTGCCAGCCTGCATCCTTTAGGAGTGTGACAATTCTCTAAGCTGAAATAAGCAGTGCAATGGCTCAGTAAAAATCGCGGCTAGACAGGCATATGTGACAGAATCTATCCAGATTTTGTAGTCATCGCACCTACTTCCTCGAGGTGCGTGACTCAAGTTCATATCGGGAACCTTGACAAGCTCGATGAACCCCATTTTATGATTAAGTTACTGGAAACGACCCCGGGTTTCACCAAGTAGTTTTTAGGGATTTAAGAAGAGCGAAGCTAGTCTTGGTCTCTTCAGCTGTTTGCACAGTCAGTTTAATTTGTCAACATATGGTGCTGTGCTCAGGTGCTATGCTCAGTCTGGTCGAGTTGGCCAGATAGAAATAATCGACATAATTTCCCGACAAATTCTAATGGTAACGAGCAGACTTTTTTTAAAATATGGTGCTGTAGGTGCTATGCTCAGTCTGGTCGAGTTGGCCAGATAGAAATAATCGACATAATTTCCCGACAAATTCTAATGGTAACGAGCGAGCTTTTTTTAAAATGAATTCAGGTTGTGTTTATCCGTGCTTGGATTCACAAATGGAGCAAACTAGTATTCATATATTGAAATACTGACCCTAAAGTGATTATACCGTGACTTCAGCCGCCATCTGTTTTTCATGTGCTTTGGTCGCAGAATCTTAAGGTAATAGCGAATCCACCTAGTCCCTGGTTTGGGACAAATCTAGCAATCCTCAGGGATACTGGTAGCGTGCGCTGTGAATCAACTGCCAGCCTGCATCCTTTAGGAGTGTGACAATTCTCTAAGCTGAAATAAGCAGTGCAATGGCTCAGTAAAAATCGCGGCTAGACAGGCATATGTGACAGAATCTATCCAGATTTTGTAGTCATCGCACCTACTTCCTCGAGGTCCTCACCCCCGCTTCGCCATAGTAGCAGTCGTGATGGGGAGATTACGACCAGATTCTGTTGAACCTTGGCGTCGTAAATGGAGGGACGTGCCTGACACCGACGTATCGTGAATGATTTTGCCAATCGTAACTCAACAGAGTGGAGGGGACCAAATGTTCAGCACGAACAACAACTACATAAGCAGAACGACAAACACCACATTTAGCATGCAAAAACACAAACGAAAGTTCCTTTCTCGCTTGTTGATTAATTTATTCCCGTAGATTCAAGGGCCACTGGCCGATATACAAGCACTCTCTATCTTTCCCAATGAATTTCTTAGAAAAAAGCGACCGGAAATCAGAATTCTCCGCAGACACAAACGCTGAACAGAGTTAAGCAAGCTGAAATCGCAGAAATTGAGACAAATCCAGTTTAAAGGGAATAACAGCAATCCTCTTGTTTACCATGAAAACAGAGCCCTTTTTGTCATCGCATGTAGGTTTGCGTAGGGTTTTGGAATTGCTGGCGAGTGTTTTGGAAGTGAACAAGTAACAGACACCAAGACATGCATGCTTTATTCGACCGCAGGTGGATGTGAACAGCTCTTTTCTCCACCCGACTGGACGGATGCAGATGTGTCAAAATTCCCCCATTGTCATGGCAACTGACTGGCAGCTTCCGAGACCAAATCACACGCCCAAATCACTCACACGGCTCAACACAGAGTGGACGTTGGTCATGGATATGGTCATCTGATGAACTGCCAGACACATGTGAAGCACACATCACATCAGGACAACCAGTGTCAAGGCAGTAAACCACTACAAAGCGATCTGTGCACTATTAAGACACAGGAAACGGGAAAAAACATCCGAGGTCAAAAAGCAATCAAGGATTTTGCATCAAGTGTCAATACCGTGTGAAGAATAGTAGTATTGATGTACGGCTTTTGAAAATTTTGCTCCAGGCATTTTCACTATCTACTCGTACAGAATATGACTAGGAGATTTCTTGAACAAGTATTGACATATCATGCATAATTTAACGCAGATTCAACGGTGCGTTGTTTCGACAATACAGCAACAAGACATGAGCTTGTTAGTTCCAACCAAGTCTTGTCTGAACCTCTGTTCCTGAGCTTCTATCACAGTTTGGATTTTCCAATGGAATATAATATCATGATTGTAAAAGGTTATTGGGAAGCACACTGACCTTCCACAGGTTCCAATGGAGAAGCTCCGGAATCCATCCTATATCATATCGGAATAACCTATCACGGGGAGCGTTCAGTATACCATTCAATGTCCAGTCGCTATAGCATCGCCGCATATGGTATTCCAACAAGTTTCCAATTAGAGCAGCTAAACAGAACTCCTAAAGAATGCTCAACAAAGAAAAGAGTTTTTGGCCTCCAATGGGTGGTCGATTCTAGTACGGGACAACACGTTTGATTACATGCCAGTGTAGTAAGTTAACGAAAGCAACAAAGAAATTGTAAAATATTGCAGAGATGCATTCTCCACAAGTTATCCGAATTCCATCGCCTGAGTTTGTCCGCTCATATGAATATGCTGTAAATATTACTGAGTTGACCTCGTCCTCGTCCACATCAGAAGCTGTATCTATCACCGCGACGATGAAGTTCCAAGCGTCTTTACAAGTTTCATACGAATTGTTCTTCTTTGGTGAGTTCTGCACCCTTTTGACGTTCCCAGTTCATCCATTTAAAAAACGGCTATCCAAGTATTCAGTTCAGTCAGTTCACTTTTTCAGCTCACAAACCCGGCGCCAAATTGCAGTGGTTCCAGCTGCTACAGCTTCGTTCACCGAGAAGAAGGAAAATAAGGGAATCAGATCCATGCGTTGACAGCGATGGCCGAATCAGTTCGATCAATCTAAAAGGGTTTTGTTCGCCCGGTCCGGTAGGAGTGGACAGCTACTCAGTGAAGACGATAGGTTTGATGCAATATGCCATTGGCTGCGTTACAGTCATATCTGTCAGAGTCATTAACCGATTGATAGTCCAACCCGCGATCCCCATCCTGGTTTACAACAGTTACCAAAGCGACTGAGTCGTCTGGTAAGAGGTATGATGCACCATTGTCAGATCATGAACTGACCATCACTAGGTCGTCTCCGCTCGACACACGGTTGGGCGAAGAATTCACTATGAGGTAAACGGCTATCTGACCACGAGCTACATGGTCCAACCAGCGTAACTCATGGAGTTTGACCAGTTAATTTATCAAGGAAGAGTGAGCACTACGGATCTGGTGTTCCCACAAGGCTCCCG
>NW_008752065.1:9682-17463 GCF_000715545.1 Opisthorchis viverrini | reverse complement strand
ATTGATACGTCACACTCTAAATATATATATATATATATATATATATATATATGTACATATATAGTGGTACACAAAAGACAGTGAGGTCATTGTGTCCAACATGGGGACTTAAAGTGATGAGGCTGATAGTTTTGGAACCGCTGATACAGGTTCATCTTACCTTTTATCATCTTTTTACATTTTGGAAGTCCCTCACTCCCAAGTGCCTGAATTGTCCATGAAACTTTACTGAGATGAGTGTGGGCTTCATACAACTAGGGGCCTTTACAATTTGTAAAAGCATTCCCTTCGTATTATATGCTACTTATCTAACGGACAAACACCCTCCAATTAAATGCCATCGGAATCAAAAGGCAGTCATTCTTCATTAATCTACCAATGCATAAACTGATTCTCCTGGATTTAGAAAAATTCCAGAAGCTTCTATTCAGTCATCCGATCTTATCAGTTACGAAGACGGCACTTCGGCATTCTTTCACATGCAAGTAAAAAGTGTCGTTTCGTCATTCTCAGAGAACATGTTGGGAGAATTCGGGACCAGTTGCACGGGAACACGGATGACGGAGAAAAAACTGGGTGAATATGTCGGTAGCACAAAGAGCGTTGTACACATTTATGGCAAAACACGCTAACTGAGAAGGGTATTTTCTTTCCGGGTTCCGATTTCGCTTGAAACCCAGAAGAAGGATGCTGGCCTTGAATCGTCCCAATGCTAACAAAAAGGCTGTGATCATTTGTCAACAGGTGAGAAAATTTCAAGTTAGCGCACCATACTTTTTCATGACGGAAATTACTCACAAGGCTGTTGAAGCCTCGCCGACATCCAGGACCGGTTTAATGAAATTCGTGTGAAAATCCAAAACGAAATGTGGATGGAGATATCCAGACTTCAGGAGCCTGCTTCGGTAAGCAATTTGCACAAGCTGACTTCTTGCAATAATTGACACTTGTATTATTGCAATTTCTTCAGGCACTCCTTCACTCTGTAGCGTGTGTTGGCTGGTCTGTCACCTTTCAACAAGGATAAGGGCAAGATCAGTTGTAAACCTATCAAGTCTCTGGTTAAGCGAATCTTGAACTGCTCACCAATAATCTCGTCGCCGGCTGTCCGTCAACAGCACATCCGAGCGTTGAGTGTGTCACCATTTGACACGCTTTGCCAACAACCACTGATGCGTATTCCAAAGAGATGATAGATACTCAACGTTTCTTCACCATGTCGGTACCAAGTTTATTCTTCTTATTTAAATCGCTGTGGGTTCTTTTGCATCGCTCACCTCCACTGAATAATTAGGGAATACCGTCGAAAAGCAAATGGTACTCCTGACATCCTTTGTTCAATAATGCATTGGCAGCTGTGTACCAGAAAAGCTCCATCAGAGAATTAGATTTACTGAAAGGTTCCTCGAGAGTTTTGAACATCGTTCGCATAACCATGGTCTTTTCCGTATTAAACTTGGAACCAGATTTCGAGGCTTTTGTCGTTCAGAATATTGTTTCTTTCTTGTTCACACTCTTTGGCTGGAAGACTAAAAGCTTCTTACTTGGATCTCGTCAACTGAGAGATGGAAGAGCAAAAGTGAACAGCATGGAGGGAGACGATACTAAATTGAATCATCCAATTTAACCGTCATGAGATTCAAGCCGGAGAACTGAGATGTGCGAGACCCGACGAGGGACTCGTCGAAGATGTTAGACATGTGGGCCGAACATGAGGGATTATCATCAACGGACGCACACTGATCCGTGGGCAAAAATGTCGTGTATACGATAAGTGTACCAAATCCGTTCTAGCTTTCTAAATTAGTTGGTTGTGTCAGATTTGACCTTTTATTACCATCGCCGTACACAGGAAAAATGAAGAAGTGCCTCATCATAATGAACACTTCGAAGTACCGAGTCCAGAATGGTGTGATAAATGCCTCATCTTTAGTGATCATCATCGTGTGAAGGAAGTCATATCGAATCACACAGCCTAGTGTTTATTTGAAGTGCATACTGTCAGTTTCAGTTGGTAGGTTGTTCTCGTTTGTGTTAGCAGTATCCCGTCCTAATGTCGTCAATATTCCGAAGGGCCAGACACATGGATTTTCTAGAACTGACTTCCTGTGAGCGTCCGATTTTCGCGGGTACAGCTAAATCTCAGCTGAATCTCTCCTTTACCATATCCTTCGAATGAATGTGTTGCACAAATCCGCCTAATGTTTTAGTTGCCACGATATTTATCATATCGCGAGACATCGTATAGACGCCCGCGCTGACCACAAGGTTTTTGAGAACTCCACGAAAGTCCACTACCATTTCGCCCTTATTTTGGTTCATCAGGTAGGCACGTTTTCTGAGTTTCTGCCAACTTCATGTCCTACTTGAACCCAAGTTGCATGAAACTCAACAACCAAACTCATTTGCGTACAATGTCGGCTTTCACGGAAGACTCACCCAGATTAATCTCTCGTGGGCTGTCGACGAGGCTTCAGCAAACTAACAAAAAGTATGTTACGTCTATTTGGTGTACATTAATTTAAACACTAAGGTACATAATGGCTATCACTAGCTGTTCATGTATGTGTCTAGGCGAGTCTCAAGCCCCTCAGAGGGAACCACACAATCCTATGCATACGTAATCAGTATATGCATTCTGCTAGTGTCTACAGCCCTCGTCTAGGCGGCCGTAAGTTATTTCTCACCGAAAGACGCTGTTTTCGTATTCGAAGTGCATTATTTTCTCATTACCGTTTGAAATCTGCGCTATATATTAAATAATCTTGTGTTATGTTCCTTTGCAAGACGTCGTAGTGCTAAGTCTACGACTATGTTACATCTGACCACTAATATATACGTTTGAAAGCATGTCGTGTAAAGTCCATGCTTCACCACTCAGGATGCAAGCTGCTTTTCATCCTGGTGTCTAGACGCAACACACTACACATAAGGATTCGGAAAACCCTTGGACAGCTCACGGCCATCCTAAATGAGATATTCGTCTGGATTACTTTGGGTCTCCTGTCAAAACCACATCCGTGTGCAAATCAGGGTATTTGTCGAATTCTGTCCAATTCGGGTTCGAATAGGACAAAAGGTTGACGAAATATCTGGGACTGCGCCTACCTGATCAGCCAGATCCGAGAAAGGGCGAAACTGGTCGCGGGCTGTTGGAGAGTTTTCAGCAACCTCATAAATAACAAATAATGGATATTTTGTTACACGAATTTCATTAAACCGGTCCTGGATGTCGGCGAGGCTTCAACAGCCTTGTGAGTAATTTCCGTCATGAAAAAGTATGGTGCGCTAACTTGAAATTTTCTCACCTGTTGACAAATGATCACAGCCTTTTTGTTAGCATTGGGACGATTCAAGGCCAGCATCCTTCTTCTGGGTTTCAAGCGAAATCGGAACCCGGAAAGAAAATACCCTTCTCAGTTAGCGTGTTTTGCCATAAATGTGTACAACGCTCTTTGTGCTACCGACATATTCACCCAGTTTTTTCTCCGTCATCCGTGTTCCCGTGCAACTGGTCCCGAATTCTCCCAACATGTTCTCTGAGAATGACGAAACGACACTTTTTACTTGCATGTGAAAGAATGCCGAAGTGCCGTCTTCGTAACTGATAAGATCGGATGACTGAATAGAAGCTTCTGGAATTTTTCTAAATCCAGGAGAATCAGTTTATGCATTGGTAGATTAATGAAGAATGACTGCCTTTTGATTCCGATGGCATTTAATTGGAGGGTGTTTGTCCGTTAGATAAGTAGCATATAATACGAAGGGAATGCTTTTACAAATTGTAAAGGCCCCTAGTTGTATGAAGCCCACACTCATCTCAGTAAAGTTTCATGGACAATTCAGGCACTTGGGAGTGAGGGACTTCCAAAATGTAAAAAGATGATAAAAGGTAAGATGAACCTGTATCAGCGGTTCCAAAACTATCAGCCTCATCACTTTAAGTCCCCATGTTGGACACAATGACCTCACTGTCTTTTGTGTACCACTATATATGTACATATATATATATATATATATATATATATATATTTAGAGTGTGACGTATCAATATATATATATATATATATATATATATATATATATATATATATATATTTAAAGTGTGGCGTACCAATACCCCCAAACAGAGATTGCCTATCTAGGGTGCTTACACCAAACATGATCTAGATTGGAGTGCTTTTGAACGCTGTTTACTTGGCAGTCTGATTTGAAGAGTCACCCTACATAAACAAGGTTAATGGAGATGTCTGGGTTTGGTGGATGGGTGCACATGAGTTTGAGCATACCAAACTAAGGGCCATTGAGATCGAGGTGGAAACCTATTACATTTAGAATCCCGATGAATGCACTGAACATTTTTCCTCTGAGTACATTTTGGAAGCGACGTCGCACAAGAATATTCACCGATGATCATCAGCTGATTGTAAACTGAACATCGGTGTGGGCTGGACTCACCTTTGGCTACGAAATTATTTTACTAGGCGAATAGTGGACGTTTTGACCACCAACTGGCTGCTGAGCTGTCTGGGGCGCTCAGTATTCGCACAATGGAATTGAATTTTCGAGAGCTGTGACGTGCCGCTGATGGGCCAAAGCAATCGCGCAACTGAGTTCGCAGTACCAGTCCAAACTTTTGAGCCTCATTCAGGCGTCCCGGGGTCTCAGCGATGCTGGGAAATTATTCCACCAGACTTTTCCGCCAGAGGTATGATCTCTTCAGTGGACAATGAAATTTGGTGAGCTGCAAAAATATGAACGTAGATTACGATGGATTTTGGTTTGAGCATATGTGCAACAAAATGCAATATTTTGGCGCAAAAAGTTTTACTCCACTTGTAAAGAATTTGCAGCTGAGAGCACTGTGTGGCTAATGGGCTCCACTGTCTAGTCTAGCCACCGGCTGGGAAACTGATGTATTCAGTATCATGGAGACTGATATGCATTACCAACCAAAGGAAATCACAAACCGGAAGTGCATAACACGTAAGGTCAAGCAGGAAAATGGCGCGAGTGGGGCGCTCCATGTCACAGCGAAGGAACACACGGAAAGAGAGACACACAAAGATGGGCGCACGAGAGTTAACACTGAGTCAACCCACTTTCGAAGGGAAAACCACCAAATGCTCCGTCTTGGTCATTGGTGATAGGTGAGTCTGCGGCTCGTTTCAATCCCATTACTTCTACTGGCTGGATTGAGAGATGGATGCCTCAACTTCAAATAAGCTCATCTGCCTTAATTTGGGCTTAATAATACTATCTACCCATGTGAAGTTTAATAATTTGAACAAGAAAAAAATATCCATCAGAGACTTTATCCAGTCTACTCTAGGAAACACTCGCTTGTATGCATAGAACCTAAAGTCAACCGACGAACACCCAGCCAAGTTACATGAAACCGACTTCGAAAAACAACAGCCCACAAAAGACCTTACCGAACAATTGAAATTGTGCATCTCAGCTATACTCAGAGTCTTAATTTCAGCGGTCATTCAGGCTACTTCATTGGTATTGTTTGAGGGGAACCGAAGAACATATTGGGAACACAAGGATATTGTAAGTCGGTACAAAAGTCCGGTTCTACTTCGTCGCATTTAATCAAGTGCGTAGTCTAGACATGAAAAAGGGTAGAGAATAAAGTTTTAGAGAGTTTGACTTCCCCCGATCATATCTAAAAGTTATTAGAGCATTGCCAGTCAAGCGGAGGATCTACTGCATTCATCACAAAATGGCAACAGCCATAAAAAACTGACAAAACGTGTTCCCGGACGTGTGGACCGCACCCTCGTATGCTGGCTCTATACCAAGGCAGAGCTTGCTTTCCAGAAAAAAGTGGGTGATGAGCTCGACGGTTATTTTGATGTATGCAGGCATCTTCACACATACAACTATCTTCATTTGAAGTCAACCACCAAATGCTCCGTCTTGGTCATTGGTGATAGGTGAGTCTGCGGCTCGTTTCAATCCCATTACTTCTACTGGCTGGATTGAGAGATGGATGCCTCAACTTCAAATAAGCTCATCTGCCTTAATTTGGGCTTAATAATACTATCTACCCATGTGAAGTTTAATAATTTGAACAAGAAAAAAATATCCATCAGAGACTTTATCCAGTCTACTCTAGGAAACACTCGCTTGTATGCATAGAACCTAAAGTCAACCGACGAACACCCAGCCAAGTTACATGAAACCGACTTCGAAAAACAACAGCCCACAAAAGACCTTACCGAACAATTGAAATTGTGCATCTCAGCTATACTCAGAGTCTTAATTTCAGCGGTCATTCAGGCTACTTCATTGGTATTGTTTGAGGGGAACCGAAGAACATATTGGGAACACAAGGATATTGTAAGTCGGTACAAAAGTCCGGTTCTACTTCGTCGCATTTAATCAAGTGCGTAGTCTAGACATGAAAAAGGGTAGAGAATAAAGTTTTAGAGAGTTTGACTTCCCCCGATCATATCTAAAAGTTATTAGAGCATTGCCAGTCAAGCGGAGGATCTACTGCATTCATCACAAAATGGCAACAGCCATAAAAAACCTGACAAAACGTGTTCCCGGACGTGTGGACCGCACCCTCGTATGCTGGCTCTATACCAAGGCAGAGCTTGCTTTCCAGAAAAAAGTGGGTGATGAGCTCGACGGTTATTTTGATGTATGCAGGCATCTTCACACATACAACTATCTTCATTTGAAGTCATTACTTCAATCCCTTCAGTAAATGCCCAAGCAAGTGTACGGGAAACGGTAGGAATCCGGTCTCACGTCTCGAGGAAGATAATGCATTGCAGTGTTGCAATGAGTTCACACAAGTAAAGAACTGAAACAGTTGTATTACATTACAAATATAGTCGGATCTATTACCGGATTAAAGCGCTGGTTTTTTCTCATCGATCCTGAATTCTTACAAATAATTCGCATATTTACGTGAGTTACTGAGTTTGTCGTTTCGAAAAATGTAGTTCGCTCACTTATTTTACTTTAGTCTCCTACAATTAATTGCCAGACCTGCACAACAGCTTCGTCACAGAAAATGTAAGGCGATTGTAAAACTGAAGGTTTGTTAATAATATAGCCATAAAGCGAATAATGTAGAATATTTTTTTCGCACTTGGGAGGAGAAGTTGATGGCTTCCAACTCACATACTGGCTCAGAGAAAATGAAGTATATTTTCGGGTAATTATAAACGGTGTGCATATTTGTTCAGAAAATTTCTGCGATTACCACTAATTTATACGTTTGAAAGCATGTCGTGTAAAGTCCATGCTTCACCACTCAGGATGCAAGCTGCTTTTCATCCTGGTGTCTAGACGCAACACACTACACATAAGGATTCGGAAAACCCTTGGACAGCTCACGGCCATCCTAAATGAGATATTCGTCTGGATTACTTTGGGTCTCCTGTCAAAACCACATCCGTGTGCAAATCAGGGTATTTGTCGAATTCTGTCCAATTCGGGTTCGAATAGGACAAAAGGTTGACGAAATATCTGGGACTGCGCCTACCTGATCAGCCAGATCCGAGAAAGGGCGAAACTGGTCGCGGGCTGTTGGAGAGTTTTCAGCAACCTCATAAATAATAAATAATGGATGTTTTGTTACGTCTGGACAATGACTTATTGGGATATCTCGAGTATCGTATCAATCGGAACATGAGGCAGTCTGATGAATCACATTCATTTAAAGCGGTCTGTCATAAACGAGATATTCAATTGGATTCAGTTGAGCCTCGTTTGCAAACGAGAGTATTTGTTGTTTATCCGGTTTTCCAGGTACAGCC
>NW_008752065.1:0-1858 GCF_000715545.1 Opisthorchis viverrini | reverse complement strand
CGGGAGCCTTGTGGGAACACCAGATCCGTAGTGCTCACTCTTCCTTGATAAATTAACTGGTCAAACTCCATGAGTTACGCTGGTTGGACCATGTAGCTCGTGGTCAGATAGCCGTTTACCTCATAGTGAATTCTTCGCCCAACCGTGTGTCGAGCGGAGACGACCTAGTGATGGTCAGTTCATGATCTGACAATGGTGCATCATACCTCTTACCAGACGACTCAGTCGCTTTGGTAACTGTTGTAAACCAGGATGGGGATCGCGGGTTGGACTATCAATCGGTTAATGACTCTGACAGATATGACTGTAACGCAGCCAATGGCATATTGCATCAAACCTATCGTCTTCACTGAGTAGCTGTCCACTCCTACCGGACCGGGCGAACAAAACCCTTTTAGATTGATCGAACTGATTCGGCCATCGCTGTCAACGCATGGATCTGATTCCCTTATTTTCCTTCTTCTCGGTGAACGAAGCTGTAGCAGCTGGAACCACTGCAATTTGGCGCCGGGTTTGTGAGCTGAAAAAGTGAACTGACTGAACTGAATACTTGGATAGCCGTTTTTTAAATGGATGAACTGGGAACGTCAAAAGGGTGCAGAACTCACCAAAGAAGAACAATTCGTATGAAACTTGTAAAGACGCTTGGAACTTCATCGTCGCGGTGATAGATACAGCTTCTGATGTGGACGAGGACGAGGTCAACTCAGTAATATTTACAGCATATTCATATGAGCGGACAAACTCAGGCGATGGAATTCGGATAACTTGTGGAGAATGCATCTCTGCAATATTTTACAATTTCTTTGTTGCTTTCGTTAACTTACTACACTGGCATGTAATCAAACGTGTTGTCCCGTACTAGAATCGACCACCCATTGGAGGCCAAAAACTCTTTTCTTTGTTGAGCATTCTTTAGGAGTTCTGTTTAGCTGCTCTAATTGGAAACTTGTTGGAATACCACATGCGGCGATGCTATAGCGACTGGACATTGAATGGTATACTGAACGCTCCCCGTGATAGGTTATTCCGATATGATATAGGATGGATTCCGGAGCTTCTCCATTGGAACCTGTGGAAGGTCAGTGTGCTTCCCAATAACCTTTTACAATCATGATATTATATTCCATTGGAAAATCCAAACTGTGATAGAAGCTCAGGAACAGAGGTTCAGACAAGACTTGGTTGGAACTAACAAGCTCATGTCTTGTTGCTGTATTGTCGAAACAACGCACCGTTGAATCTGCGTTAAATTATGCATGATATGTCAATACTTGTTCAAGAAATCTCCTAGTCATATTCTGTACGAGTAGATAGTGAAAATGCCTGGAGCAAAATTTTCAAAAGCCGTACATCAATACTACTATTCTTCACACGGTATTGACACTTGATGCAAAATCCTTGATTGCTTTTTGACCTCGGATGTTTTTTCCCGTTTCCTGTGTCTTAATAGTGCACAGATCGCTTTGTAGTGGTTTACTGCCTTGACACTGGTTGTCCTGATGTGATGTGTGCTTCACATGTGTCTGGCAGTTCATCAGATGACCATATCCATGACCAACGTCCACTCTGTGTTGAGCCGTGTGAGTGATTTGGGCGTGTGATTTGGTCTCGGAAGCTGCCAGTCAGTTGCCATGACAATGGGGGAATTTTGACACATCTGCATCCGTCCAGTCGGGTGGAGAAAAGAGCTGTTCACATCCACCTGCGGTCGAATAAAGCATGCATGTCTTGGTGTCTGTTACTTGTTCACTTCCAAAACACTCGCCAGCAATTCCAAAACCCTACGCAAACCTACATGCGATGACAAAAAGGGCTCTGTTTTCATGGTAAACAAGAGGATTGCTGTTATTCCCTT
>NW_008752064.1:424198-425295 GCF_000715545.1 Opisthorchis viverrini | reverse complement strand
CGATGCTCACTAGCTAATGAGAGTCTCAAGCTGACTTTGAGGGATGAGACTATTCGGGTGTATTCAGATCTACCTTGGTATTTCCTTCGCCAATTCCTGAGTATTTTGCCCTCCATTTTTCAGCTCCGCTTGTGGTACTATTTGTGCTCCGGTTCCCGCTTGCCATCTCCTCCGGTACATCCGACACAACCACGAACAGAAATTCCTCAGTTTAGTCATTTGGAGTGCGACCTTCTTCGGCGTTACGCGGCCTACCTGTATTATCGCAGTCGTGGGTGGGTTGTTCGTCCTGGTTTGGCTTTGGGTGGAGTTCATTTCCTTCTCTATGCACAAGGTCCTGCTTGGCGCCACGCTGCATTTGGCGTGGTTGTAGACCGTGCTGAAATGGATGGTCAGCAGCTGACGTGTGCTGCTTTGGCTGTCCACGTTCGGGTCGTACATTCAGTGGGAAAGGTAAGAGAAACGACATCTGTGCGTAGTTCTCAAATGAGATATTGTCCTGTGAGTGAAGATGATCTAGGCTGAAAAGACTGTAAGCACTGCACAGCTGTTTGATCCTTATTGGGAGTCATCGAAAGTGCGCACCTAACGAAACTCAAGGAATGTCGAACTCGTGACCTCCTGGTTGATATTTTGAACGGCCGCAGGTGGCTGGTTAGCGGTGTGATCAGCTCGCAGTTGGCGAGAATATAACGCCACTTGTCTTTCGTTTACGGAATCCACGTCAAGAGGTCACTGTTTACTCATGTTGTGACTCGTTAAATTGAATTTCTCCCGTTTCGTAAAACTATTCTTCCTCTGAGCGCCATTGTTAGTCTTTATTTACGTTAGTCTATGGAAATTCGGCTTATTCCACAGTACATTTGAGCTGTTCGAACCCTGTGCATATTTCGAGCCGGACCTGTTCTTGAGACTAAGTTAGGCGTGTAGTGCATTCATTCCTTCCGATCATATGATTCCCCGTTGTACCAGAACTTCCTTGGTCTTCCTAGACGTGTCCTCATGTTTTCGTACTGATACTGAATGCACTGCGATTTGTTGGGCCTGGCTTCGCCTTCGTATGTTGTGTTGCTAGTGGTTCACAAGAAACCGTTCCG
>NW_008752064.1:423446-424188 GCF_000715545.1 Opisthorchis viverrini | reverse complement strand
AGTGCCAATTCGCTTTGGTTGCCTAAGTCTTTTGATCTGCTGGACCGGAAACATTGATTGAGTATAAAAGCAGTCATCGGTGTTGCCTTTCTTTCCAGTGTCATAACGGGTTAATGTTGCGTCCAGTCCCACCAGACGAACGACCAGCGCTTTCTCTCATCTTGACTGACGCGTTGGTGTGCTTCATTTGATTCCAAAAGCCTTTGCATACAGGGACTGCAAGTGTGAACTACACTGCCTCCATAATACGCACTCATTAAGTATCTAATGCTTCTGTGTTTGTTGCAATTCACCTTGTGCGGATGGAACCTTAGTTATCAAGCTGGTTTGCTTATGAAGGTCGCCGAGTGATTTTCATAAAATTACATGGTTTCCTTATGCTATTAGGAATGCAAAACTTGGTTTATCAAGTAACTACCGTGTATCGACATAGTGTACACGGACCCTAAGTATATGTATTCGGTTTTCTCCAGGTGACTTTATTGATCTTGATATGGGAAAGCCTAAATTGAGCCTAAAATACCTCTTCGATTCAACACTACCTGAAAAGCGGTAGACGTAAACAGATATAAGAAAATTATTTTACCAAGTGATATGGGGCCAACCCACTTCTTCCGAAATCCGTAGACGTCCAAAACATAACGTCTTTAAAAACCTCAAACTTTCCGTTTCCCGAGGTTTTGCACGTTGACAAGGTCTGGTGAACAATGAACAGTGCACAGGAACTCTAAGTAAAATAATT
>NW_008752064.1:403877-421786 GCF_000715545.1 Opisthorchis viverrini | reverse complement strand
AGGAAGGGTGAAACCGGTTGTGGGGTGTTGAAAGGTTTTCAGCAACCTTGTGAATAGTTTCCTTTTTTTCAACTTTTAATTTCAAAACCGTGGATTTCTTCTTCCTCTATGTCGGAACCTAACCAAACAGTCTTGACAGCTGAACGCATCTGAACAAACAATTCATTCCACTTATCATTCCAAAAGGCTTGTATCTCCACTGGCTTTAGGTGATCATTACAAAATCAGCATCATAAAAGTTTTGTTGCGGACCCCAGCGTAGCCGTTGAATAGGACCTAGTATGTAGCTAATGTAGAGAGTGCCACGTGCGGTGAATAACACCACCGTTGTAGCTTTGGGGCAACGCTCCCTGAAGTCAAATATGCCTTTTGCATCCCATACGCGGCTATTCATGGGACCAGCGAAACATGCTACCTAGAGATTTACACCCTCTAAGGATGCACACTAAATCGAAGTTACTAATAAAATTCGTTGGGCAGTTGAACGCAGGGCCAAAAGAGCGGTCGGTGCATTAATATATACGTCTAATGCGTAGCGTGCATCATCACTAAACAACTAAGTAGGGAGACTGGATCTGCATTCTGAAATACAAATCATTCATTGATTTGTAATTGTTACTGACTTCTTGATACCTAGCTGGACTTTATACGAACGTTGTAACTTCCCATGATGACGAGAAAATCAGCGGTGAAACCTCAACATGTGGATGGCAGTCAAGGAACAGCAACTCCTGGGCTTGAAGGGAACTGATCCATGCTGATGGATCGATATGCATCGATATTCAGATAGTCCTATCCATAACTTCACCTAAATGTCACTTGGGTATCCTAATTGGGATAAATGACCGCGACCCATTTCAATACGAAACACACACAGATGCGGACCACGAAAACCAATCACAGAAAACATATGCTTCGGAAGTTAGAGTGCGGCTTAATTTTCGCGACGAATTCTGAAATTATCGTTCTCTTGGCCCATTAAACAACAATGGCTGTAGTAAGGCAGGAGGAACGCCAGTTTCTCTTCAGAACCACAGTATCTTATTTGCCATATGTTATCCTTGTTGATAACTTCCATTACCCCGTTGAGCTTCAACTCCGTATCAGGTAACTGGAAGCCAGATATTTTGCACCATGGCTGGCACGTCGTTCAGTTTACTCGCGAAGTTCGAACGAAAGATCGGTAACTTAGGATGACCCTTGATGAAATGCGATTTAGATAAGATCGAATGCATTAAGTCAACAATCAAGAATACGATGTAACCTTGTGGTTCGGCCCTCGTTCAGAAAATTCCTGGATGTTTGTAATTTGCATATCTGAACCCTGGCACCGTATACCTCGTGTTTCTCCACGAATCAAACACACACACACCGTATTAATCGCGTTTCCCTCGAAACTTCGCAGAGTATAAAATCTTCGGTCCTTTGAAGATCAAGTATTTAGAGATTCGTCAGTGATGCATCGCATAATCTTTGTCCTTGCGGTCGTTGCGACGGCAGTTCACTGTTACGAATGTAAGTTTTAACGTTTACACACACACACATCTTATTACCGTTGGTAGTACTTTATGCAACCACTCCCTAGAACGAAAGTTAACCTTGAGAAATTTTGTGTATTTCATATTCCTTCATCAACAAAGGAATGGCACTTTGAATGGAACTGCTGTTAACACCGAAGATTACATAAATAAGTATGACGATGATTTAAGAAGCCGGAGTATGTTGACAAATGTCTGCATCCTGTGCTGAGTTAAACCATAGTTGTGGCTGGAATAATGTTCAGCGCTTGTGCCTCCTTTACTCCATCGAACTTTTGGATAACTCTGTATGATGCAGTAACAATTCCTCCAATTAATCGCATTTGTTCTTTAAATAATTTTTGCCTACTTGTGACTGGCACACGCTGCAAGCTCTGCATACGCAGTGATTCCAAAACGTTCAATTGTTCGCACCCTAGTTGGTGAAAACCGATCCATGATGTGCACATTAGACCTTCCCAGATTTCGACGCCGTTCGCTACTGACCCCAAATATTCGGTTTGCCAGGCAATATTATTCAGTCTTTAGGAGAATCTTAAGAAGTCACTCATGGAATCCGCTACAGACGATAGCCACTGATACACTAGAGTGTTTCTTACATTTCACCAGATTAAGCCAAAAACCTCAGTCATGTGCACACTAGGAGTACACAATCAAAGGCGGTATTCACTGTTATCCACTCACTGAACTGAAACACACGCTTGCTATTTTGGATGCAGTGTTGTTAGATAACATGTGCGTTATCATTCGGAACTGCTTCACGACACACCGATTGAAAAAGTACTAACCTCAAAATAGTCCAAACAAATGACTGGAAGGCATATTCAAAATGACGTACGGGTGTACCTAAATGCTGGTATAAACAAATGGTTAATAAGCGTTTCCATCCGACAGACTGGTGACCCGCTGACCTTGACCAAGTCTAAATAACATATTTAGTGAGGTTCGGATGAGCGAGATTACGTTCGGTTTCAACCCTGATGCTCTCAAACTCAGTCATGCCCCAAAGTGCCGATAAACAGTGCATTCTGTGGGGCACGTTTGATAAACAAATTATTAGCCGGCCTCTGAAGAAGTATCACACTGGCTTTGTTCAAAATTTGCAAAAACTGAAAGTCGAAAATTTGTTTGATGAACTGATGGACACCTGATGGACGTCTGATGGACGCCATTATGTCGTACGGTACTAAAAGAGGAACTTGTTGGCTTAGGTTGAATTTTCATGCAACCTACTGCAATGTACGCAGACAAACTGACGTCCCTCCGATTAAACGAATTCGGAATAGAAACAAGGCAACTGCATCACTGCTCAACTCCAATTGTTTGGTCCTCAAACAACTTTGACTCTAATCTTCGTGACATTAAACAGACGGTGCCAGTCGTCTCTGCATATGATGAGGCAGAGCCGAGAAGCCTCTGGTGTACTGCATTTTATTTTTTTCTGATGTCCGATTCTAACGTGAACGCAAAATTGAACAGGAATTCGGTCAGGTGCTTCCAGCTCCATCTTTGAACACTCAAATCATTGTGCCGTAATTCGTAACATGTGGCTTGTGAGCGTTTAATGCCTCCGACATGAAGTTCCAACTTTTGCGAGTGGAACGTATTCCTTTTTTGAAACGTCATCCTACGAGTCGTAAACCATAAGGGTCAATTCAAGGTGAACTGCGGCTGAGCGTCAAAGTACAAACGTTATCATCAGCGATTTTTCTCAGTTCCCTTCGGACTTTCCTTCACAGATAGGTCAGTCCTCTGTGGTTTACTTGATTAGGACAGTTTACAGGGGCATGCTTATTGAGAACTGAACGTATGCGAAGGTTGTTAACTCTGTAGATGGAAAGGCCAAACAGGTAACAACAAGACGAATCACGTTTTCGATTGTCACGTAGTGTCGCATATGGCGATTTACCGCCCCTTCCCCACCCCTTCAGAACTTATTATGTAATTATGACGGTTTCAGGGATGTCCCGAGTAGAAATGTAAACAAAGGTTCAAGCTAGTTACCAAAACTGTTGTGTCAAAGATACGTACTAATCGTGTTTACCACTTTTGACTTGTTACTATTTCCAGTGATCACAATATTCATACTTTTCCTTCACAGGGTATTGCAGTCTACAAAAGAAATCTGGAACTTGTGATGGCCAATTCGTACGCTACTTCTTCAACAAATCAAGAAAGGCTTGCAGCAAATTCTATTATAGTGGATGTGGTGGAAACAAAAACAATTTTCAAAGTTTCAAAGAGTGTCGAACAACCTGTCTAACCTGATGATCATTGACCAGCACCAGTTCAATACATTCAATCTGGTCTAAAAAAATAATTTCCATCAGTGTACATTCCAAAAGTCTTATCTTGTATGCAATCGAAAAAATAAAGCAAAAAACTTCTCGACAAACTTTATAGACCAGACCAAACCAAATGGCATGTTGCATACCGGCGATGATTGGTTGCTGAAAACTATTGCCTCAAGGTAGTGGACTCTACAGAAAATTCACCATTCTTGATTTATTCATAGCGAGTTTTACGTGAAAGTTTGAGTGGTATTTTCATTGGGGAATTTGCAACCAACCAGAGGAAACATTTTATAGGTTTACATCACGACGCGGTGGTTGAAAATAACACTGTCTTCAACTTGCATTAAAACAGTATGCAACTGGGTAGTGTAGTGAATGGCTTTGATTTCGATTCTCGTTTGTTTAGCAGATAATGAAGCAACTTGGATGGGAACAATTGCGATACATGTCTTGTTCCAGATGCAACACAGAAGCTGTGTGGAGTTTCGGTAGATTAAATCGAAATGCTCGACCCCAGTACATAGCAAGAAGAGCCCTCTTGAATGACGGTTATTTTCATGAGACAGACACCGAAGTGACGTAATTTCGCTCCGAATTGCTGAGCCCTTCTGATTGTGTAGATGGTTCTCGTGTGTGTCATTGCCATGTACCCTCGATTGACGTAAATTGCATTCACTTTGGGTTACACTAGATATCTCTCAACAATGTCACATTTGCGTAGGGTTTGACTCAGACGTCACAGAAAGAATTTTTTTTTGAAAATTCCGTCTTGGTATGGTAGTAGATCAGTGCATGAAAGTTTCGAGGTGCTTTATCAGGATACAGAATTGAAGATGCTATTCATTGTCTTAGTGTGTATCTCTGACGCCCGGCAGTCCGATATACTCAGAATACTTCTCACAGTCTACTTTATTTACTCTAGTTTTAAGTGATCTCGTGACACTTCTCCTAAATCAACCAGGGTGTCAATGGTTTTTGTGTGGTTGTCAACCAAACGGGATGCTTCGTTTTACGCAAACACGTGGGGTTCGGCTTTGGTAACTTCCACAAGACAGTAAACAAGACTTGTTGAGGTTTATGCACATCCATCCTTCATACGGATGCGAGAAAGATGGGAATAAACCAAAGAGATACTGTATAAATCTTGTCTAATTTTCATAAGAACCCAATTAGCATGATACCGCCAGATACCCGATAGGCACACAAATGTTCTTGCAGTATCAGATTCTAGCTTTTCTGAAGCGACATCTTCCGGAGGGCTACAATGTAAGAAAGATTTCACTTGGAAGCATCATATGATATCAGCTCGACACTTTCTTGCCTGGATACACAGTTTACTCATTGTTTCAGCCAAAAGCGATCAAGGAAGCTTAATAAGAACTGAGCACCTTATCAGTCAGTGAGTACGGAGAGGTGACTCTAACCAACCGCGATCCTGGCTTTTCAACTAGCTCCTTCTGGGTTCGGTAACCTAGAAGTACCTCATTCGTCGTTGCTCTTTCGGGTTGCGTGGCAGCTCCGCAACAGAAGGATGCCACCGATGAACAATTAGTACTCTTTCTATCGCTAAGTTGTCTAATATAAAAATATTCTCAAATAGTGGTAAGAAGGGTCATCTCTCCTTAATAAGATGGAGTTCAAGTTGGTGGCAGATCTTCAGCTCAGCACTTACGGACAGAGAACAGCCTCGATTCCGTTGCCTCTTCTCTGCCTTCATCATTGCATCACACCCCATAGTGACGGAAATAGTGAGCATTCGGAAACCTTCATAGCAATAATGTAGGGCGAAACGATTCCTTAAGGATGCACCCAGGAGGGAGCTTATTATTGTGTTGTATCCATTGAGCAAATGACACAAACCGCTTACAACGATGCATCCATTGATTATTTAGAATTCAACTCATTTCAATTATTGAAGTGAGTAATAGTGAGTGTTTAGATGCGGAACATCATCAACAAATTCTGGCACTGTGCAGCCAAGACGGCTCTACTTTAGAAGACTGTCGCCTGCCGACAAGCGCTTACGCGACAACAGTACAACTTCCTCCATGAATGCATGTGAAAATGCGTTCTCAGAGCAGCATTACCTACCAACCACCACCATGTCACCTACGGACTCAGGCACCAGCCAGACAGTACGCCAAACGGATAGTGGTGTGATAGTGGTGGGATGATGATAGTCATCCAGGAAATATTTAAAAAATGAAAACCTCACTAAGAACAATGGGACCAGAACTTCTACAGCAACTCAGTACATCAGTACCACAAAGAGTTAGGTCAAACAGCGGAGACAAGAAAGACAAAATTGGGAACAAATTCAGTAAAAGAAAACAAACGCATCAAGTTATGAGTCAAAAATACCTCCAGAAGACGCTTCACATGGGCGGAATGGAACGTTCCCATACAAGAGCTCAAACCCGCTTCCGTCAATCTGTATTATCTCATCATTCTAGGGGCAGCGATGAAATATGTTGCGATCAGTGAGGATACTCAACAACTACTCCGTAAAATCGTCGTTTTAGTCACCCGTGCAATAAAAGGGTTGGTTGTTACTGCACTGGGGAAAAGGTTGTGGTAGAAAATCTGGCAAAGACGAATCCATCGTCATTCTACCAGCCGACAAGCGATGCCTGACACTCATCCTGGACAATGCGGTCCATCTAAACAAAGCGCAGACTATACTAGAGAACACAACTACATTTCATCGTACGGAAGACGATCAAACAAAAGACGCACAAAATCAACACAAATCTTACAAGATCCCAAGTCATGCAATAGATTACAACAAAGGAGGGATACTGGGGGAGTGCGGCTCGGCTCGAATACTGCTTACCTCTGTCGATTTCCAAAGGCATATAAATAAAAAAAATACCACCAATGTCCATCTCACTCCTCTCAGAAACACCCGCGCACAACTTTTCAGAAGAACTGTGGAAAAAGCTGGGATTTGTATCAACAGAGCCCCACGATCAGTTAGCAACCCAAAACAGCTTTTGCTCCCACTAAAAGACATATGGAACTAAGGAGACGAACTTATGGTATCAGTCGATACGACCTCACTATTTACATTCGTGAAAATCAAATCCGTGTAGATAACTGTTGCTGAACCACTGGACAGCTGTTGAAATCCAGGAGAATTACCAAACTATGCTACCATCTGTGAGCTACCTAATTCCACAGAATTTGCACTAGCCGAAGAATAGTGCAAAAAACTGAGAGCAGCACCAATAGGGTCGCCAATCTTAGGACTCATCAAGCAGGCCAGAATCAAAAGTTGGAATCACTTGTGCCTCACTATATAAGTCCAAAATTATAGATCCACTGTGTGAGCAACCATTTCAGCATCGTTTGGAAAAAAAACTAACAAGTCAGTCACCAAACAGCGTTTTCGATGACATCGAACCTACGGTTGAAGAACACGAAGGGGATGGAAAACTAGCACCAATGGACGTGCTTAAAACCAGTCTGCCAATCAGACTAGTACAAACAGAAGTCCGCAGGAAAGCGACTAAGACGAACGAAATGGTGCATTACCGTGGTAAACATCCGAAATCCAACAAACAGCGCTGAGTACGAACGCTGTTCAAACTGGGCAAAACACACCACAACAAAGCGCAAGCAGAGGTCAAGGAAAACTCGTTTGTACCGATTTTTTCAAACGACTGATTATCCGGGAAATTTTATCTGGAGATCCCTGAATTCAGTTTCTCTCAACCAACAAACGGCGTGTAGACATCCCTTCTGATCGTCGCGTAGTCATGGAGATGAACTACCAAGCATGTTGAACAGTCTAACTGCGGTTTGTATGAAACAAATTGTTGCTTGGTTCTTGATCCTTCAAACTACCCATATCTCGCAACATTGTCACGAGGTGCTGCGCATTCACTTATAGACAGAGAAAATGGAATCCAGTCCCACAAGGATTCTGCGCACAATGAATGCAGCAATGGCACGGACATGTTAATGAATGAACATCTTACTGATCGAGACAATAGGAGTCAAACTATCTCATTTCACAACATTAGTGACAGAAATTAATGCACCCGTGTTACCAGTTGTTCGAATGAGCCACGCCAACAAAAACTTTGTTAACTACGACGCAGTTTGAGAAACTTAGAATCACACACCAATCAACATGCGCACTGCAGTATGCCCATTCGAAAACTCAGTGAAGACCATCATTCTGCGTACTGCGTTGAATACCATTGTCATTTGTGTTACCCTGGATTTCACTGACCAGACGTATCTTTTGTCAAGCCGGTCACAACTGATTTCCGTCAAACACCCACTTGCCTGATCAACAAGCTGATATATCTTTGAGAATACCAGCGTTTGAATATATATTGTAAGGGTGAAACAATTATAAGTTACTGATGATTGACAGTATGAATCAATTCAAACACTACTCCACGAAATTATTTCCGTTCCCCTCGCGCCCAACCTAACGGAATGCTTCGTACTACTCTAATCTATTTTTTAGAAATACCATGATGTAAAGGGTGTACAAGGTTCAAAGTTTATTTGCAGACTGACTACCAGTGAAGGGGAGAAAAATATAAAATCGTTGTTAGGGTTGATAAACCATCCATTCAACACCACAAATGTTTTCAAAAATGCCCTGGGATTATCCTCGCATTCTGAGGATACCGCTTAAGAAAGATGTCATTATTGTGTTCACCTGATGAAAGAGTTACGCCTCCATCGAGTGCACAAGGCAGTGAACAAAAACAAGGGTGATTTGGTGCTTGGTACTTTTTGCAATCCTACATGCAGGTCTGAGAGGAAGTAGTCACTTATGGCGTCAAAAGGGCATCTCACTAGATCTTAAGGGTCGTGTGTACCAGGCTACAGTAAGGGTTGTGTTGTTTTGTCGGTGCGAGACACTTAACTTTAATGAGTTTCTCTTCGGGTAACTGCAAGAAGACAGCCCGCAAGGAGCTCCATTGACATCCCATCCAAAATAGCAAGCAAGCATTTTCTCTGCTATGTCGAATAAACAGCCACTTTTATTTCCTGTGTCACATCTGGTGTTACGTAAGAAGAGTGCTTTAATCGGCCAATGCCCTCTCTCCCTCAATCAGGCGAAGTCAACAGAAGTGAATGAAAACACTAGTAGGATGGTATTAAGCAGTGCCTACTCGGTTAAGCTCAAGAGAGTCCACATTATATCTTTCAGAGTGCGACACATGAAAGAAACGAGCATCTTACATTTGTAACATTAGACCTCAGTTATAACGATATGCGAGATGACGAGTAAAAAACCCACAGCTGTCCCATACCGAATACTCACGTTTATATAATGCCAAACTTCAAAAGGCAACCGCACGAAATGAAAGGTCTGTTTGAAATGCAGTGGACACCAAGGGACAGATTGTCAAGGTTGAGGTATGTTAATTAAAAACCCTCCAGTTGGTCCTGAGCGACGATCTATCACGCGAAATGGTCATGGCATATACTTGATAATTTAGTGGATGCGCACGACTGCCTCAGTATTACCTGATTGTGTGCCAAACCGACAGCTATTATCATACAGGAATGTGTATGCTCAGTCGAGATTTCGTCGTGTATGTCTCGCGAGCTACGCGCTACCAATGCTTCACAATAAGAATGGTATAGACATACAATGCTTCTCAGTTTTCCAGCATAGATCTCCACTGACAGGATCAACTCTTCATTGAAAATTGACGAAACTCGTCACACTACCTACAACCCATTAGCTTCTCAGGTAAAAAATGGATGTTCCAAGGGAGAAGTCGTCACAAGAGCAGCCAGTTAACACGTGACCAGATGACGTGAATTCCGTGACTTAAGGATATTTGGCGCTGTATCCGGTGTAAGTATAACCTGCACACACTACTTATTAGCCCTTGTAGCTGAACGGCTAAATCCCTAACTATAAGCCAGGAGGTAGTGAGTTACAATCTCCTTGGAGATTTCTAAGATGCGCACTGCTGATGATTCTCGGCCTTTCGGCATAGATCGACTTCATTCACAAAGCGGAATGTCCACAGAAATTTTTCAAGATAACCTCAGACTCCCAACCAGGTGTGCTGAATATTCACAAATGATGGGTGTGTTGGGACCTAATGTGATTTGAAATTAGAAGATGGAGTACGGTAACGAGCAGCTATGTTATCGTTATATAAATGGTGGTTTTGAAGCGGACGTCCAACTGAGCTAGTAGATGAACAGTACTTGGACTGAACACTGAGCTGAACACCTGTGAGAAAGTACGGAGGGCAGCTGTGAACTGAAAGTTGGAACGATATTTGGATTGACTTTGTGACAATAGTCAGGGGGAGCAACTCAATGATTCCATGGTTGAGTAGGTGTAAGTAAGTAAGTAAGGGATAAGGTCTAGGTTGCTGCTGTACGTCGTGCGTAGCAGCTCAAAAACTCAAGACGAGGTCGGTGGTTAATGGAGAAAAAACTCAACCTAGTGATAGAACCCCATGCTTGACGCTGCATCCACGTCACTACATGCGGAAGTTATTTGCTGTTGACGGGAAGGGATGAAACGGACTGTAGGTCTCCGGTCATCCGTAGGTGTTTCTCGAGATAGGAAAACGAAAGTGCAAGTGTATTCCATTCGGCGGATGCGGAAAGGGTTGGAGGGAAATCAGATAACCATGGGGAAAATAAGCACATGGCGATGGTGGCACGAATAAGACAACCGGAGTGGTATTAAGTACATCTTCGATCGAGCGATCCGTATCGTGAGAAGGCCAAGAGGAAGTTAGCTATAATCACTGCTTTTATTATTCGCTTCAGTAAATCATTTACTGTGGGTGAATAATTGGCCATTGAATGATGGTGTCACAGTTAGAGTCAATTTTATCGCGGACGTGGAGGAAATCAGAGGGATTAGTGGGAGGTCGGGTTGAAGATGTGGATGGCAAGTTCCACTTTCAACCTTGGATGAAAGGGACTGGCACATTTGAATTAGATGGTGCCTCTAGGGTATACGATGGAAAAGGAAGCCAGACGTGTTTGCACACAGGTTTTGGAGGGGAAATGATTACATAATAGTAGATTTAGCTTCACGCAGTCGTTGGCAAGAGTAGCGGCAACTGAGAAGGTTATAAAACCCCACTATGAATACCTCAATTTGATCAGCAATGATGCAGCTGGTTACACTGGATATTCGTACTTGTGTGTGATATTTACTCCGCTGGCGCACTTTCTAGAAAGATGCTGATCTCCCTAATTGTGGGTGATCTAGGTGAGACGTATGGCCAAGAATAAGGTTGAGCTAATCTAAATGCTATGGCGTGGTTGCGTCTGGTTGCATTTCGGAAGGCTTTTAGACAGCCGAGACATTAATGTGTTTGATTCAGTTTTTCTAGGTAAAAAGTCAGTGCATGCATCTGGAGCTAAGGCTCATTAAATAAAAGAGGAGGAAGAATTTTACTCCGGGATGTAACGTACAAAAAGCAACCACGGCGATTTACGGGACTCATGGTAAAGATAATGTCATAAGACGAATGTTAGAAGATAGGATTCGATTCGTGAAGGACAACCTTGAAAGTTTATCACAAGTGTTTTTTAACCTTACATCGAAAATGCGGTTCGCAAGGTTCCTTGATCTTTTGAAGCCAACTCAACACCTATTCATGATAAAGCAGATGTTGCCCTTCGCCTCAGTTAAGCTTTTTAACTGAAAACTAGTGCAAAATCGGATAATTTTAAAAATTAATTGCGAAACTCAGCTCATCATCCACGACTGCACGTCAATGAGGAAACTAATATTTCGATTAGCAAGGTGTGCTCAAGATGTGTATTCACAGTGCTCACGGTACAAGATAGTACAATTTGAGTAGCTATTGAAAGTTACTGTCGCTACATCCAGCTTTTTGAAGTGTTCAGACTGGCAACAAGTGAAACAATGCCTTTTTTGACAAACACGCCATTCAAAACCATTAAGTATGATCACGCAATGTGTGGATGACCATTGTGTATGACCGAGTTGTCGGTTGGTTGTGGTAACTCAAACGATGGATTTCACTCTAACCAGCTCGCGCTAAAGCACCATTAAGACTGGATTTGTTCCACTGAGTGTTTTACGCATGAATTGCACAGCTTCGTGGATTAGTGATGCAAATCCAAAGCCTTCCTATCACTCAGAAGTCAGTTTCAAGGTATACAAAGATGCACAAATCCTCAACGCACTATTTGAACGTCTTACAACGGGAAGTTCACGGATATGAGATGAAGGAAAATATTACATTAGTCCTCAAATGTGTGAAAAGACTAGATCCAGTGTGTCAAAAACCGCCAATTTTAGGGATCCGTGTTCATAAGAAACTTCGAAATATGTATATGGAACCTTAATTAGATTAACGGCAATTCCCCGAAAGTGTATGATTCTCACTTCGCGGTAAACCTCACCAATCAGCTGGTTTCCATTCGTTGTGAATAGCCTTGCCTTCTAGCTATGGTAGCAGCGTTTCAGAATGCTTGGACGAAACCAGTCAAAAATGAAACGGTAACGGTGTACTTAATGGATTTTGGTCCCTTATTACTGAACAGTTTCCATGACGTTTCCGAACGGATGATTGAAATGGGAGAATTCTGTCAAGCCGTATCATTTGTATTTGCAGGCACCAAGATCGAGTTGCTTGAAATTATTTCCATCACAGAACATATCCGGTGTGACGCCATGCTCGTCTCACATAGTTCGGTGATGAACGGGTGACGTAATGATCGTCTCACATGATTCGGTGAAAAATACAGGGTATTCACAGAATACCACTGCTTTTAAACTACGATAAGCATGTACGCCATGTGTCTCATACTTTCTCTCATCATCGGAAAATTCTGCAATTCTTTAGGCATCTCGTAATTAATCGGTACTTTCTGCAATTCTTCACAGTTCGATTTATTGCCATCATGTCGCGCAGTATTTGTCATTGAAACACAGCAGGTAGACAAGCTATGACGTGGAAAAAGCGGTAAGTCAAACTCGCCGACTTGGACACATTAATGCATGCGTTCCTACAAGCCTAGGACCCAGAGATCTATCTAGTCGGCGATTGGAGACCATCCCCTATACGGCTAAATCACGAAACCAATGGCTCCTTTTTATCCATTCAACCCACTCAGCTAAACCACGAAACTAATGGCTTGTTCTATCCATTCAACCAACCCAACTTCCCATATTTGCTCCCCCTCGTTGCCTTCGATAGATTGTCACTCTTCTAGCGTGTTTCTTTATCTTTGTCTGTGACAAGGAAATAAACGACCAGAATCACCGTACTCGTGAACGCGGTTCACAGTGGAAAAACAGAAGAGACAAAAAAGAAGGACTGGACATCCCTTGTGGGATTGCTAGAAATGATTAATCAAGAACCAAACATGAGGCAAAGTACTGCATGTGCTCCCAAGTCATCGATATCACATCATGTCATGGAAACTGCGACCGAATAAGATGGGCCGATACAGCTCAGCGGTTTGGTCGCGAACTTATTCGCCGGAAGGTTCGTGTCTCGAAACCAATCTGAGCGTCGCCACTGCTCTTGTCCGGTCTTGGTCAACCCGGCAGTATCTTAGCCCTCATGGGAGCTAGACACCGGAAGAGTGCTACAGCAGAAAGATTATCAGTCACATGAGTCACAATCGTGTGTGTATCGTGTGTCGTGTATCATGGACCTCACACTTTGTGAGTTCAATGAAGCTATTTTGACCAGAGCAATAAGGATGTTCCACAAAATCTATTGTCTGTCTGCGCTGAAACTGACTCCACCTAACACAGTTGTTCGTTGTTTTTGAAGTACGCTCGTATGACAAATGTTCGTAGTTTCGCAGCAAAGATGGAAGCAAGAAAAGAGAATATTGCTATCCCCGCTGAACAGAGCTGCGATAGTAAAACACATTGAGATTCATGATTGTGAGATGAATTAATTTCTCACACTTTTCCCTAGTAAAACATCGAAAAAGTATGTGAGACAACACAGTGGAGCTTACGTCATTTATGTTAGTCTAAGACAGCATGAAAAAAGCCGAAGCGTGTTGGCGGCAGATAGTATCTACACAACCAACTGGTGAAGTTAAGTCCCCATGAACATTTGCTTTATGCAAAGACTTGGGATATGGAGTTGAGTTCATGTCCTTATTATTTTTCGAGTAGCATTACAGTGAGTGGAACCAACCTAATTTCAATAAGAAGTATAAAGCTGAAAAGCTGTACCCTACTGACTGCACACCGAGGTAACCTGTCCTTGAGAATTGTCTGCTTCCCTAGGAACCATCCAGCTGGGTAGTTAGCCAGATAAAATTCCAAAGGCGAATGGATGCTTCAGCCGTATTTGACGAAAGCCGGTAGGATGTCCAAAACACCACCTATTTACTTTACATATATTTATCTCACGGATAAGTGTACAGATCGAGGCAATGTATAAGTCACCGGCAACTTGGGTTCCAATGGTCCATGAGGGTTTCCTGTAGAGAAGAAAGTTTTTTAATTGACGTTTGAAGCAAAATGCAGCAAAATGAGATTACACATTCAAACAACGCTTATTCGGAGAAGCATGAAACCCGGAAATAATGAATTCAAAAGCCCCAAAAATATCTTTATAACTGTACGGAGTGAAAGATACCTAATCGAACATCTATATTGCCAGGTTTGGGTCATCCTCTAGTATGCAGCAAAAAAAGTGAACGTATGTAATATGCCGATCAGAACTGTCAGCAAACCATGCCTCAGCTTACTGTTGTTATTTTGGAATAAAACATAGTTAACAGCAAAGCTGTTGACTTAAAATATATTCAGACTAACTTGATTTGTCCTGTGGAGGGACTGGACTCTTTCCTCTGAAAAGATTGGGTAAAATTGCGATTGTGGTATTACTGACCACAAAGAGGAGAGCTCATAGACATGGTCAAACCAAAAGGATACCTGAATGGTTGTGGCTGTATTAACACTAGGTTGACTGAGTTGAACTGCTTCCGAAATTGGTGAGCTCTATTGAGTTCCCTCATTCGAGCAACTCTACACTTGCATCGCAATCTTACGTGTGAAATGAGTCGAATCTATCGCAACCAGAAAGATTTCGATTGGACAGGATATACTGTGTGTAACGCTTTTTACACTACCATTCAACCTAAGCAACACTTGCAATTTCGACCCAACTATGGCGATTGCCTGATGCGCACAAATTACACTGTGGTAATGTTATCCCTCTGCGAATTTTCAGGTGCCAAAAAAATAACTTGACATCTTTAAGGCATTCTCATGTTATCCAACACCAAATCGACATTCAACATTCCTATAGTTCAGACACACCGACACTAGCATTAACCTCAACCTATCAAATATGTGTGTAAGGACACAGAAAACAGAGCGCGGACCCTTGAATAGGGCGTACAGTAACCACTCCATTTCCAACCCCCCTGATCCGCGAACCACAAGGTCATTGAGCCAACCGCATATGGAGAAAAGTGGCCAAATCTGGAAGACTCTCAAGCATCACTTTATCATTGCCTCACTTTCTTGGTTTCGAATTTATACCGATAGACTGCGCCTCACGCACTGTGGTTTGTCTAATATAACAAACCCACTGAACCGAAAATGTTGCTCCATTAATGGATGAAAGTCAGAAAAAGACAACTAATTGCAGCTGCATATATATCCCTCACAGGTGCATCCAGTGTGGCATAGAACGAAGAATAAAGGTTATTTGTAGCTCACTGGGTATCCACAACTGAGCTTCCAGTCGCACTACTCATAAGGCTATTGAAAACTTTCCTACAGCCCCCAACCGATCTCGCTCTTCTCTGCGCTCATGAGATAGGCACCTCAAAAGTGTACTTTGCCAAGCACTCGGGTGTAAAGAGCAGTAATGGCAATTCCGAGAGAAAGCTTTATCAATGCTTGAAACTGCAACTTTTTGGGTGTTTTCGATGCGCAGAATCCTGACCCACGCGTTGTGTGAGTTGTTCACAACCGGTAGCATTTGGGGATGCTCCATTTGTAGCATACCGCAAACAGTTGCCCGCGCATCCTGTCAGACCATTCTTCAGACTGCGAACACATAGGACTAAAGCCGATCATAGATAGAAATTCTAGTCGGACCTCGAACTTCACACAACTTAGCGAAATACACTCATTTGCAAACCAATTTGTTTTCGCGAGAGACTCACCTGGAACACAGCTGAATCTGTCATTTATGATGTTCCAGGTGAGTCTCTCGCGAAAACAAATTGGTTTACAAATGGATGTATCTCGCTAATTTCGTGCAATTTTTCCAAGTAAAACATAAGGTTGATGGAAACTCGGGGACTGCGCCTACCTGATGAGCCCCAAGAAGGACGAAACCGGCCGTGGGCTGTCGAGGAATTTTCATCAACCTTGTGAGCAGTGCATTACGTTCACACAGCTTGCTTCACTAACGATATATTAATGAAGAACGACGTAAGTAACATTTTCCGCGAAGTTGTCATCTTCAGATCTTTCGGAAGCGGTATAATAAAAAAGTCTTGAACAGTGAATTCTACTTTGGAAGTGTGCAGTCCCTTGTGAAATAAGCCAAAGTGTTTGAAAAAAACAATGGGCGAAATTTAAACTGTACACAAAAATCTGGATATCCATTGTGATGAGCTCTTCAAGGATCAATAGTTGCTGCTAGATGCTCTCTACTGACTTATCGAGTACGATCTTACGGGTGTGAGATAAAAGTGCCAACAAGATGTTTCTAAATCTCGCACATTTTGATATGGGAAGACTCCAAATGTTCCCAACTCCATCCAAGCTTCTGATTCATTCTCTCCAAAATTATGTGCTACACTCTTGCACTCATGGCACTCGTACTTTTCTAGGTTAGTAAAATGATTAAACAGTTAAATTCAATCAACTTATCAGCTGTAAATCCTGTACCAAGGATACATCGGTCACAGCCACCAGATTTTCGATCGCCGGAAAGTGATGGCGATGGCATGTTCAGTTTGTTCGAAAATTGAATAGCTATGCTTTAATCCTCCACAGCCACTGACTGCTCGATTTGGCCATTTCTGCCATGGCCAATATCCATTAGTGAGTATAGTGCCGGGAAGCAGCAATTATCGCGCTGGTTCCATTTAGTGGTTAGTGTTTTCATATTTCGTTGCCGGGTAAGACACTGTTTACCTCTAGGCCGCTTTTCCTTAGAAGAGAGCTAAAAAAAAAGTGCTTCGCGACCCAGACGGTTCTCTGGCACNGCACTCGGAGTACACGTTCTTAGCATCATAAACTGTGAGTAATTCACCTATCTGGGGAGAGTTCTTTCTTGTAAAAACCATACGGAATACCTAAACAATGATTGGCTTCAAGTGACGTTTGTGAAGGCTAATAAAAACGACCAATACTCATGCCGTCAAAAGAGAAAAGAACTAACCACGACGGTGGCTTCCCGAATGGCATCCCAGGGACAATCCTTGTAGCTGTCAGCGTCCGGTAGGCTCACTCTACATAGAATCAGGCGCTAAAATGTTTGAGGAAGGAAATTGGGACCAGGTAAACGTTGGAAATCAAGCGTGAACGATTTCGAAAACTTAATACTTGTACACACAACAAATATTGTGTAGAAACGCCTATCCCTAAACAGAACGACATGCTGTCTTCAATCGGTGCCACCTATTGAAAGAGGGTGGAGAATATTAGCAAAAGTATAGATCGTTAAATGAAAATTACGCTCCCGGTGTACACCGGGCAAGGATTTCCATCAACACGCAAGTGATATTTCCTTACTTATTACGGTGACTCAAAATGAAAACGTACCCTCCATACAACCGTTACCCCGTTGCTTATCTCGGAAACAGATTTCGGCAATAATTTGGAAATTGATCATTTTCAGTGACGTTCAAGCTCGAAACACTCAAGGTGATACGGTGAGTCGTCTAAGAGTAAGAGGAGAATGATCCAGAAGTGTCTATGATAAACAGTAATTCGCCCACGGAAGTTCTGGATCACAGAAGAAATATTCTGCTTATTCGAGGTGAAAGTAGGTGTCGCACACTAGTTCGCAATATACCAGTATAGTGTCTTGTCTTCAAAAGGGCTACTGAATGCGTAGCTGAAAGCCGCAAGTGTGTGTGTGTGTGTGTG
>NW_008752064.1:364181-403789 GCF_000715545.1 Opisthorchis viverrini | reverse complement strand
CACCTTAACCAAGTCCGAGTGGTCAGATATTCAGCAATCCTGACAAAGGACTCAACTTTTGTCAACTCTGTGATGAAATTTAATAAAGATGTGTTCAGTTACGAATAAGTTGGTAAACCTTCCAGGGGTGTGCTAAGGACCCCTCCGGCGGTTGTAAAGCGCAACACCAGGACCGTGCGCAAGAATTTGTTTCGCAAATCCACCGAATGTTTCTCCTAAAAAATTGACAGATTATACAAAGCCTAAAGTCAAAACCTGCCGAAAAATTCGCCCTTCTGTTCTCATCAAACAACAGGTGGTTTTCTGCTCTTTCTGAAACATTCTGGTGACTTACGGATAATGGCGTAGATAACTCTTTGTTCGTGTAAAAAGTGAATGTCTGCGACGAACTGCTCTTTTAAACAGCTAGACTAGCAGTGTCACGCTTACAGAAAATTGACTTGGAGGGTACAAACGAATTTGCTAGGCGGTACAATCACACCAGTGTAAACGTAGTGAAGGATCAAAACTATAACGAACAGTATACAAGACCCCATTTGATTTCGTTGGATAGAAGACCGAATTACACATGAATATATGGTGAGGAGTTCAGTGGGCTCCACCGTTGTCTGGTTATCTAGGAAGCGAAATTCGCAACAAATGCATTCAATGCGGCATCGTCCGACCATGTTATAAACGTCGAATCCGAAGGACTGTTCACCTAAACGTGGTGTGAATAAAAACCTAAATGGGTCTCATAACTACTTAGTTTCATTCACCTGTTCGTAAACGTTTTAGTCCAGCAACGAGCGTAGTAAAAATTTGTTTACAATATCGTTAAAGTAGACAAAGCTGACATGACCTTGGTCGAACAAAGCAGACTAGACTAGGCGCCTGGGGAAAGCCATTTAGTAATCAGCCACATTAAAGCGTCAACTGCTCCACCTCACGGGCACCTCAAAGCCAAAACGATAAAACGAAATGACTGGATTCTAATCCAGATAACCAACAGCGGAGTACTGTGCAGTTTCAGATGTCATCTTGCACCCAGCTAGTTGGCGGAGGCCCAAATTTAGTTCATGTTGTGTTGATAACCGCATTCATTGCAGGTCTAATGTGCACGAGGTGTATTGCTAACTGATTCACAGGCTGGTGAAGTGCTAGGTATAAGCTAGCTAGTTTAATCAACAACAGTTCATATTTTTCGTTAGCCAAATTGACGGCACTAGATGATGCGGAGGTGACCAGAAAAGCACAGGCAGGGAGGGAATAAAAAGAGTTTATTTGTTCGTTAATTAGCCCGAAACCAACCCGTATAACCTGGACAGTGGTCGAAACCACCTTGACCATACAACGTACGAATCGCGCTTCGACCGGTTTCTTGATGAATGGCATATGAACCATGAAGGTGATAAGAAATCTCCGTAAAGACCGAACCCGCGTTTTTCCTCTGATAAAACATGTGGATATTTAGGGTCGTGAAAGTGCGAATATGACGGCGTTTACACTTTACATAAAACAAGAATACGCCATTTTTGTAGCACGCTTTTAGGAACAAAATTATTTCAATAAGTGTTGAACCGGGTAGGTTTCGTGGTTAAAAAAACTACAGGAACCGACAGTAGCCATAAAGAGGCTTCGCAATGACGCAATTGCGCAAATATGGATACCACTAGTGCGAGATGTGATCGTCAAAACACCTTGCTAATTGCAATAAACCAAAAGTTCATCATAGCTACCCAGAGGTCTAAGATACAAGAACTGAGTTGGTGAAACTGATATTCCAGGGGGTCAACCGAAAGAAATGGTATCCGGAACGGTTTCTTGTGAACCACTAGCAATACAACATACGAAGGCGAAGCCAGGCCCAACAAATCGCAGTGCATTCATTATTAGTACGAAAACATGAGGACACATCTAGGAAGACCAAGGAAGTTCTGGTACAACGGGGAATCATATGATCGGAAGGAATGAATGCACTACACGCCTAACTTAGTCTCAAGAACAGGTCCGGCTCGAAATATGCACAGGGTTCGAACAGCTCAAATGTACTGTGGAATAAGCCGAATTTCCATAGACTAACGTAAATAAAGACTAACAATGGCGCTCAGAGGAAGAATAGTTTTACGAAACGGGAGAAATTCAATTTAAGAAGTCGCTGCTTGAGTAACCAGTGACCTCTTGACGTGGATTCCGTAAACGAAAGACAAGTGGCACCATATTCTCGCCAACTGCGGGCTAATCACACCGCTAACCAGCCGCTTGCGGTCGTTCAAAATATCACCCGGGAGGTCGCGAGTTCGACATCCTTTGAATTTCGTTAGATGCGCACTGTTGATGACTCCCAATAAGAATCAAACAGCTGTGCAGTGCTTACAGTCTTTTCAGCCTAGATCATCTTCACTCACAGGACAATATCTCATTTGAGAACTAAGCACACATGTCGTTTCTCTTACCTTTCCCACTGAATGTACGACCCGAACGTGGACAGCCAAAGCAGCACACGTCAGCTGCTGACCATCCATTTCAGCACGATCTACAACCACGCCAAATGCAGCGTGGCGCCAAGCAGGACCTTGTGCATAGAGAAGGAAATGAACTCCACCCAAAGCCAAACCAGGACGAACAACCCACCCACGACTGCGATAATACAGGTAGGCCGCGTAACGCCGAAGAAGGTCGCGCTCCAAATGACTAAACTGAGGAATTTCTGTTCGTGCTTGTGTCGGATGTACCGGAGGAGATGGCAAGCGGGAACCGGAGCACAAATAGTACCACAAGCGGAGCTGAAAAATGGAGGGCAAAATACTCAGGAATTGGCGAAGGAAATACCAAGGTAGATCTGAATACACCCGAATAGTCTCATCCCTCAAAGTCAGCTTGAGACTCTCATTAGCTAGTGAGCATCGGCCAAACGAAAAAGAATAAGCGGATACCTTGTCACTAACCATTTGGATGCCGTTATAAAAATGAAGGATATACTCCTTTTAAAATCATTTACACAGTCTTTAGTTGGTTGTATTTCCCAACATGATGTCATTCATTGTAGTTACCCGTGCCGAGGGTAAAAACAAGTGAAAAATGGTTGAAACCAGAAGAAAACGGGAACTGAGACTGTTACACACCCAGAAAGATAGAATGAATGGCATGTAGGTGTTTCAGTGGTGACAGCCTCGATGAAGACCACTGTCCCACATGCCCGAATCCGACAGAGTTTCTACGGCTAGTAATGAACAAGTGAAAATAATAATCTATCTAGCCACAATACCTGGATGGCTTTGGACTAGAATTAGACGAAGGAAATTTGCCAATTACTCCCACCCGAGAGACTCAACTGAATCCAGCTGAATATATCGTATATGGCGGCTCTCTCCATAAGCGAGAAAGTCAGCTGAATTCATTGGAGTCCTCGTCAAAATCTAACTCGGGTGAAAGTTAGAGTACTTGATGACTTTCGCCCAATTTAGGTTCAAGTAGAACATGATATTGACTGAATGTGCCTAAGTGGTGAGCTTCAACAGCGACGAAACCGGTCATGGGCTGTCAAAGTGTTTTCAGCAACCCTATGAGTAGTGTGCTATGTCTAGATAAAGGCAGGTCTCCTTCAAATTCTGTTCTTATCGAATGTGCCCGAGAGGGAGAGGAGGGCCACGCCGATATATCCGTAAACAACTATCATAGGTATTTGTGAACGTGCCATCACTAGCAAGCATGGTCCCATAAGAGGCGTAAGCAGTGTGGAAACTGATAGAAGTTCATGATAGCACATGTTGCTTCGTGTAGACTGTATGGTCAAGCATTTAACTGGCAACCGAATTTCGGCATATTTAACTGATAATAATGCAAACGGGGGTATAAAGTGAAGTGTCCTTGTAGATAGACTTCGACTAGAAATGGCTTGTTTTGGTTCTAGCTGAGAGGTTCTCTCGCCAGTCAGCTGCGGGGCTGACATGGGGAGAGTAGTCACACGGTGTAAACGCTATCTCCAAACACTATCTTATGAATTCAATGCTCATGGAACATTGGATATACGGGCATGCCAAGGGGAGGGTTGACGTAAAAGGTGTAAGCGTCTAATGATATGGTCATACAAAAACATCTGACAAGCCTGTGAGATCAGTAATGTACCGTCTGCCTCACAAGCGAACGGAAGAAAAACAACCTCACAATAGCACAAAAAATGTCACTCGGCAACTAAATAAGAAAGTTGCCCAGTTTGATCGTATCGCTCCCCTTGATCGACGACTTTAATTTGAGTCCCCGCACTCTGGATGAGCAAAACACAGAATGTAACAAGCAGTTGTGAAAACATTCAACAAGGGCTTATGAGGAGACTCACTGGATCCGTGAGGTCGCTGTCGGTCTCCGATTGTTCTGAGTTCGGTAGAACTATGTCCAAGCAACCAAGACCGTGGAAAAGAAAGAGAATCTGTAAACAAACGGAACGGATTGTATTCTGACTAGGCACGATATGTGGCCGGAGGAGATGAGTAATACTGATCAGTAGTGCATGAGATGCACAAACATATGCCGATATGCTACACGCTTGAGGTGGCGTAAATCTGAAAGAGCCATGTCGCGCTCAAAACTCATTTATAGTGGTACTTTGATCGACCCTGAAACCCCACTGGGGTCCTACCCACTCAAGAAAAGTAACCGCATGTAATTCGAAGTTACTAATCAATGCCGAATTCCAATCAAAGACAGAAGCGGTTGGTGGATTTCACGACAGTGACATTTAAGAAATCTGTCTTGCAAACATTTTGGAGACAGTGACGAACTTGGGCCAAATATCAGATTTATCGTAGTGCACTTATTAAGTCTAAGGACTACTTACTAGAAGAAGCAATAGTAAGTTTTCTTAGGAAGACAATGTTACTGTGCGATTTCGGTAGATATGTTTACTTCATCAGCTTCAAGATGGTTGATTGATAGACCTATGGAGATTTTACTACTTATGAGTGGTCGAAAAAATCAACACAGACTGCCAATCCCCGATAAAAGAAACCACTGGGTTTTATTGGAAATTTGGTCTGATTCACTGATTCATATAAAGAAGCTAATCAAATCACGATAAATTAGGCTTCTACATTCTCAAGTTTTGGCTTGAACGGTAGAAAACTTCCAGAAAATCCGGAATTCCGGTGCTACGCTTCAACAACGGTCTGTATGTATATACATGTGTGTGCGGGGGGTTGTTGACAGTTCCTCATTAGCTTTATGAGACCGTTCCACGGAAGGCCTGCTGTCCTCAGATGACGTGGACTTTCGACTTATGGCCAACGGCGGAAGCCAAAGCAAGTTAATCACATCCGGTTGTACCAGACCAGGACAGCACACATTTCACTGCACCGGCTTACTGCACTTTGCACACTGCGGGAAACACTGAACAATTGGAAAACCCTCGTCACCTTGATCTTCACATAAAGGTGAAAAGGGAGGGAAGCAAACTAAAATCCTTGGTCCACTCGAACTTGCCATCCGTTTTGGTAGCATCCGGATGCCCTTCCTACCATCGATTGTATTCAGCATCCTTTCTGAGGATAATCTTAACAATGCTGCCACAGTGGTTAGATTGATTTCGGCACGTTCAACTTTTCACAGGTATTCCGCTTACATCACGCAAGCGCGAACATGATCCCCTGTACAGACGTAAAAACTCGGAGTCCAGAGCTTGCTGGTGGAGTAGTAGTAACATACTCGCCTCACGTGTCAGATGTGCTGAGTTCAAACCCAAGAATGGGCATTGGCTGTGCGCTGTCTATTCGCTTTAATGAGGGCGAAACTCGAGTCTAGTGATTCCCCCCTCCTACTGTGTGAACTCATCAGAATGGTTTTCACGAGGAACATTTCTCCAGTTAATGCAGTTGGTCAAGAGCCAAAAATTAAACAAACGAAGTGTTTCGCCCGTTCGATTTCCTCTGCATCAGTGAGCATATAGGTAGTGTTCTGGTCGTTTGGAGTCCTGCGACCTTCAGATGCGGAAAAGGGTAGAAGGACGCGCATCTGAGGCGCAAGGTGCGCGTATGTTAAAGGTAACCTTCTGGGACGTTAAATTCCAAAGCGCAGCTTCCTACGGGCCCGAATTTTTAAGTTAGACAATAAAGCGTCGGAATCAATGAATATGCCTGTTCTCAAACTGAACAAAAAGACACAATAACGTGAATTAGGACATATGTATAGAAACATCAATTACATTCCTTTGGAGGTATTTATGATCAGCTACGGACTAAAATCCAGGACATTCGTTGAAACGTGTTGACAACGAAAAATATCTTCATCCCAAGCCCTAAAAAAGAAGTTATACGAGGATCAACGACCACAAATATGTATTGACTATTTCAGGCACTTTAAACTAGTATGCGAACCGACTGTAAAGTGCCACCGTATGCTGAGGGATAATAGGGTAAAAAAATCGTTCAGCTGTAGGACCCTTTCAGGGCCAAGCTGCCATGTCACCCGAAAGTTGCACGAGGGCTGGGATACTGTCAGGTTGCCCAGGCCCAGACAGGATAAGTCGAGAGGCGGAGGTCGAGTTCGAACCACGGATTTTCCGGTCAGCAGATTCGTGCTCTAACCACTTGGGCCATCTCGCTCCTGGAGGAAAAATAAGCCCCATAAGCATGTCAACCACAACACGCCTCGGAATTTTAAATGATATTGAAAGTGAAATACGGAACCTCGAAAACCTAACTACCGTAAACTCGAGAGAGGTGTATCACATCACAGATGGGGTAAATACTTACTTCAACATCAGTTAGAAACAGCTGTTTGTCTTCGGTACACTTGGAATTGACGAGGGCAGCAGAATCATCGAGTGTGTCATATTCTTCTAGGGATTCTTCGTCCGTATCCAGTTGTCTGTTGCAAGAAATGGAATGAAATTTATTACTCAAACAACAGAGTGGCAAAAATAATACCACATGATTGGGTTAGACGATTATGAGCAGAACCATACTGCTTTGCTCATGCCCCTTCGAAAATGATCTGGTCTCAAAGACAGCCAAATAATTGAAGTATCAAACAGCTTAAAGCAGGTACTCAAAACCTTTATTCAGTCCACTACTGGTAAACAAGTAACCCTGGACGCGGAACTTCCTGGGCCGTGCGATCCGGGGTGAGAAAGCACAGCCTTGTGTCACTCTGAAGGACACTTAAATAATGTAGCAGCGCATAAAACCAACTTATGGTGATGCGCTTCGCAACGGTTCTCCCATCCAGTTGTCTGTTGCAAGAAATGGAATGCAATTTATAATTCAAACAATAAAGAATAGCAAAATTAACACCACATGATTGGATTAGACGATTATGAGCAGAACTATAGTGCTTTGCTCATGCTCCTTCAAAAACAAGAATTGGAGTGGAGTATCAAACAGCTTAAAGCAGGTACTCAAAACCTTTATTCAGTCCACTACTGGTAAACAAGTAACCCTGGACGCGGAACTTCCTGGGCCGTGCGATCCGGGGTGAGAAAGCACAGCCTTGTGTCACTCTGAAGGACACTTAAATAATGTAGCAGCGCATAAAACCAACTTATGGTGATGCGCTTCGCAACGGTTCTCCCCAAATACTCTCAAAAAGCTCAACCGCGTTTAAGCTGACTAAGTCATCCCCAAATGCGCCCAACTGATTGCGTTCCGATAGTAAGAAATGTGAGCAGTCTTTACACTACTTGATAGCGTTGAGTAGTCACCCTTCAAAAATGTATGTGCCTTGAATGGGTAACCAACACATCCGTCATGGCATAGCTCACGATGTAAGGCCTAGCGTCAAGTAATTCGAAAGTACACTTTAATGAGAATTGTAGACTAAATTCTTATGTCCTTGACACTGAATTTATTTGTTGCACCTTGAATTGTATTAGGAAACGATAAGAGCATTCGTTTACATCCATGGATTACCCACTCTGCCAGAAGTATCAGTGGCATAAACCTCGGAACAAGCATTCTATTTTCGACTCATCCAACAACTAATATAAAGTAGCAAACTCAACCGAATCTCTCGTTTATGATAGTCTACAACTGAACGTGCTGCACACAGGCCGCCTTATGATTAAATCGGCACGATATTCGACATATCGCAGTATATTTTCCCCGAACATAGGGTTGACGGAAACTCGGGGACTGCGCCTACTTGATGAGCCCCAAGAAGGGCGAAACCGGTCGTGGGCTATCGAAGGGTTTTCAGCAACCTTATGAGTAGCTTCCAGACCTCACATCTAAAAACATTCTGTTTTCAAAATTGAGCAGCAAAAGTAACTGCGGTTGGTTACAGCGCGAAAGCACAGTTGGTCCCATCATACGGCGGAAGTCTTCATCACAGTCCGACGACGAACCTTTTACCCATCCAGACGAAGAACGTTATCCTTACCACAAAGCATGTTAATAAGGCTCGAGGCCACATGTATCCTCCATAATGGATGTATTGTTACGGCGTTTTATTCCGCAAGCTCATCCAGGAGAATTGCTTTTCTTTTGCCAGTCACTGAGACACGTTTCAATAAGCAGCGGAGTGCTCTGGTCAACGAACTCTATGTTTCTCACTCACAGACATTGCTCAGTGTTCTTGCGGATGGCCATGACCCACTTCAAATCGCCTTGCTCGGCGTCATTGTACTGCCACAAGACACGAGAGCAATTCGAATTGTTGTCCGCTTTTAATAAAGCCTACGATAATTATGGTCCCCCCGGTGTGACCAGATATCTTGCTGGTAATGCCTTGGTAATAAATCGTTCAAGGCCAAGCCTCATGACTTGATTAATACCTTCTGTCCGAGTGCATTCATGCTTGCTTAAAGGTATTACATGCGGTTATCTGACTCTGCCATAAATTTGTACGCTGAAAACTCACCCTTAGGGTGCACAAAGTTCTCCTAAACTTGAGGCTGCGACATCTACAGGTCCCAACTCAGGAGGGCAGTTTTTATAAGCAGGACAGGATTAAAAGCAATCTAGAGCCCTTCGTTTGATTTTCATGGTGACCGATTCAACGTAGGAAAATGCACGCAACAATCACGTGAGCTATGTTGAACGGCGTTTGTGGTTTTGTGGCGTAAAGAAAAAAATCGTTCAGCTGTAGCACCCTTTCGGTGCCTAGCTGCCATGCCACACGAAGGAGGCACGAGAGCTGGGATACTGTCAGGTCGCCCAAGCCTAGACAGGCGAAGTCGAAAGGCAGAGGTCGGGTTCGAACCACGGACCTTCCAGTCAGCAATTTCGCGCCCTGACCACTTGGACCATCTCGTCCCCTAAGGTACGATGAGCCCGACTTGACTCGAACACACAACCTTCTGATCTGGAGTCAGACGTCCTACCATTGCGCCACGGCAGACGATTTAGGGTGGCTGAGCTTAGCTAACAGGACAAGGAGACTGTCTGAGCCAGTATGTATGCAGGGGTGAAATGTTCAGTCAGTTGGATGAGTCAACATTTAAATTTAACCCATTAGGAGTGTTCATGAGGTACATTTGCGAACAAAGTCACCTACGGAGAATACCCAGATTAAGAGTGTTCATGAGGTACATTTGCGAACAAAGTCATCTACTGAGAATGTCCAGTAGTTTAGAGTTGTCGATTTTTTCGGGTGAATTAAATTCACCCAAACACTTCGATATTGGTTGACTTCCAGGACGAGATAAACTACTGACAAGACAGGTGTTTTGCAAGAACTAAGCAACGGCTACTGTTAGTGAGCAACTCAATGCGCGGAAATTATCATTAAACTTTATAGAAGTGTACCTTAATGTGCGTCAACTAGCTACTGTAGATGGCAAAAGAAACGGTACCACTGACCTCTGATGTTCATTCTGCTGATCCAGGGTTCCATGTTCTTCATCCGGGACGTACCCATAAAAACCCTGGAATAAAAAAGACGAGAACTCAGGTACAAAGATAGCCTGATAATCACAAACTCTCTTCCTGGGATCAAGTATTTCTGATTTATATGTTCTTCATCCGGGACGTACCCATAAAATCCCTGGAATAAAAAAGACGAGAACTCAGATACAATGATAGTCTGATAATCACGAACTCTCTCCCTGGGATCAAGTATTTCAGATTTACAGTAGAAAAAGAAAATCTAAACCTATGACCGCTGAAATTCAGCGCAGATTAACCAAGCTACCAGAAGCATTCAAGTGTCACTCATTCCTTTTGAGGATATTGGCACGGAAGTCACTGCGAATGAAGTCGAATATATTCGGCTCTGTGTGGAGTATCTAAGTTTCCTAAGTTGTGATTATTCTGAATGTGATGGGGCACTCATTCATCATTCAGAGAATGAATCCGTTTCAGATGACTGGGTAGAACCGATTAATTTCAGAGTCCAAAGGCATGTTGGTGGAACCGATCCATCGTTTTGGAAACGAAGAATCCCACACCAACCCATTGGTAGGGCCAAATACCAACTGCTTGAGCTACTCAACACAAAAACTGATCAGATCCTATGCTGGAATATCAGCATTAAGTCGGGTGATTTCAGTCATAGAACAAAACAAAGTGAAGTCACCGGTAAGATGTCACGTGCGCGCTGGACGACTGACTGCCAAACTGAGGATTTATACGAATCCAGGTAGCGGTCGGGTTCACGACCCAAGTCACTAGGCTGTCACCTTCGGTTTGAGTAGCTGTGCTCTAAAAGCATTCAACAACACATTGACCGCAAACCTGCATTCACAGTGGCTTCTCTGTCATGCCGAAGGGATCTTTGCCGTCTCGAAAGACAGCTGAAAACCTGGATTGACGCTATCAACATGGATATACAATAGTTTGGTCCGTTACTGGAACAGAGTTGGATCTCATTCTGTACGGATCGTGCCTCTGACTGCCGTTTGTGGGACATCTGCAGAGCTAAAGCATAATATCACAGAAACCACATGTCGCGAAGCAAAGTACGTGAAGCCACATCACTCGTTTGAACATTGCTGCCGGCAAGGAAGGACTGGCCCCGAGTTTCGCTCCTATTTGTGCTCATCAGAAGTGAATGTCTTTGAGCCTGTCAGACATCCGGCAGGCAAGGCAAGTGTTACCATAAAGGCCTCATTGAACTCTGGACGAATCTGCGTCATCCTCCTGCAGAAGCACATATGTCCATGCTCTAGCAACAGGGCTGGATTGTCCGATACCTTGAACGACGATCCGATTATGCACACCGGTCGATCTGTCAGTCAGCTTGTGCTTCCTCACTTTGGTGCCCGTCTAGGCATACGACTGAAAGCTACTTGAACAAGAGAGATGTGAGAAAACGTTCATCCGATCCGTCAGTACCAACAAGTAATCGAAGAGTCTCCGATGAGCTTAGACCGTCCGTCTGACTTCAAATCCTAGCACATCAATTAATCATTATAATCAAGATAGTTGCCTGGTCCACGTTCGAATCAACCAGGAACACGTCTGAGCGACCTGAGAGATACATTGAATACGTCTTAATTTGAGCCAGGCGAACATTCACACCACCGGTAACAACCTCAACAGTGAATTTCGGAGCCTTTTGTGAAGGGCGGTGTAGTCGTTGGTAAGACTGCACAGCAGCCTGTCAGAGCTCACGCAAAGACTGCAGACAACACTGTTTCTAACAAAGGGTCTGAATCTCCATCAGTTGAGACGCTAATAAATCAGGATGCGAAATAATTCAGAAAGCAATAATTCAGATAGGGTCTGAATCTCCATCAGTTGAGACGCTTATAAATCAGGATGCGAAATAATTCAGAAATGAAGAGAAAGCAATATTTAAATGGTTGGGTAGTGAAAGGGAAAACGGCCGGGCTGAAACTGTAAGTAGCGTAGCGATAGTTAGCGAATACACATTATTCGTTGTCCCATGATTTACTCAGTGACCCAGGCCAATGAAGGAACGGGTTTTCATTTGATAGTGCACAAGGAATTTCGGGTAGGGACGACCGAGAGATGAGACTGGACGTCTGCAGTCCATCCGAAAGTGGTGATCACGGTTGCGATTCATGCACTCTTTAAATGACAGGAAATCACTCAGGATGGCCGACGAACCTGTCAGGCGTGGTCATCCGTTTCTATTCACAAACGAGGGTCTAGGTCCGGTAACAAACCCATGATGTCTCATGCTTTGCTCAGGTCTCCAGTAATGTGTCCTGTCCTAGAAGGGACAGCTTGCAAGTATTCGATGCACAGAACGGTTCCCACGCTTCTCCGTCACACAAGCCATAATTGTATTTACAACTGTCAGTTGAAAAGCACTGAATGAAATCAGCAAGTTGATGAACTGGTTGAGCTACATCAAAGGATAGTTGATTTTGTGATACGAGTTGGGGCATGTGTTTGCATGCCTGTGCTCACGAATAGAGAAGAATGAACATCTTAATAGATGACACATACTGCAGTCACTGACAGGTAAATCCATCGATTATGAGATGGCCAAAAGTCGCAGTCACAGAGATTCCTCTGCTGAAACCTATCGGTGGCATAATCTTATCATGATTTGGGTGTAGGCAACATCGTCGTGACGCATAAAACTCCGATTCCTCATTTCTCCATTTAAGCTTTCCAAACTGTGAAAATACTAGGAATATTACAGTTGTGAGTTTGTAACCACATTGAACATGATCTTGATGCTGTCAGTGTGTCTATTCGTCTGTTCCTCTCACTAGCATAGGACTGCCTGTGACAACAAGATTAACTTTTTCACATGAACAGAGAAGCACAAAAAACCGGCAAGACATTTTCTGGCAGGCTAAAATTACCATGGAGTAGCAAGGAAAATCCAAAACTTGACCCCTTCCAGTGTGATATTCGTAAGCCTTCCCAACACAACTTCACATTTTGGAGTGATAGCCGTACTTTAACCTAGTCGTTTTGATTCCCATGGATTATGAGTTGGTAGTTAGAGTGCTCAAAGAAAAAGTGAAAGGTTATCAGCTGAATCTTCGGTACTGAGCGTACCAACCATGTCAAATTTAGACGACCATGTAATCGAAAGAAACTCACTCGATTGCGTAGCAAAGCTATATGGTTGGGGTCGGTTACAACAGCGCGACTCGAAGAAACCAGAGTAGCTTGAATAGTAAATTGTTTCATGCACGCCTCCCCATCTTCCAGATGATCTTCTTTTAACGGAATAGGAAATGGTAAATTCAGTGCATAGCTGGGCTCAGTCGTCTGCTTCTTAGGACGACCTAAGTAGGTAATCTCGTCCTTTTCTGACAGCTAAAATGAGAAAGAATTGTTAACAATTTTCCCCAGAACGATCGAGTGTCGAAATCGGACAAGAAGTCAAAGTACATCGGTCACATGTGGTACCGAATTGTAAGTTCATGATGGGCTTATTTTCGCAAAACACTTATATTTTGTTTCATCCCAGCATGCCATCCGTAAACACGGTCATCTTCTCAAGAAAAATACCCTATAGTGAGGGATTATGTCATTGCAGAGTCCTACTCATCAACGTTCCTCTAGGCCAGTTACAAACTAGTGTACAACCAAATCAAAACCGGTCACCCAGGGGAGGGACCTTAATAAATCCTTGCCCGGTGGTGGCTGAGTACCGTACACGTCGATTCACACAAATAGGCTTCTTGATCATGAAAATTAATGTAGGCTCATAGGTCCGACGTGAGCATGAGCTTCAAGCCACAATGGACTTGTGCAAATTATGAGGAGATAAAATGCCAAGCTGGTCAGCACAGGATAATCTTGATAAATTAAGTTTTCTGCTACTTGGACATGTTGTGCTAAGCTATCAAACCAATGGACCTCTACGCCCACTTGAAGATGGACCTCATGCCAATCAGTTGTACGCAATCCGATCACATATTTCGAAAGAACTGACACAGAGTACTGATCGACAGTTTTATATCATAGTGCTCCGAAAATCTCTGCCTCGTGCTCTGACATGTCACATTTGTGGAAAGCGGGAATCGCAGTAAATTAACTTGCGTTCGAGGATGAATTTTCAGCGTTCCCTCGAAACCGTGTTGAGCTCTATGTGATTTTGCACGACAATGCCGGTATAGCGTATTTTAGGTTTGTTGCCTGATATCACGGGACGTATTACTCCCCCCACCCCAATAAGAAGTAATGTGTGACTTGCTCTTCCAACACTCTGGGTAGAATTAAACGTTATCCGTTTACTTTTTCGTTTACCGTCTCGAAATCCATCAACGAATGTATCACGAAGTGAACGTCTCGAAATCCATCAACGAATGTATCAACGAAGTGAACATGTTGATCACACGTAGATGATGCTTTGTTTCTGTTCATCTATTTTAAAAGTGTCCGCAGAAATTCTGGCCATGCAGTAAAAATCCAAGATACTAAAATAAATCAATCTGGTGCAGAAATAAGGTTGATTCGGGCAAGTTTACGGAGCAGACCATGTGTGCATAGTGCAAACTGGGATAAACTGCCAAGGACGAGGATCGAACTTTGGCCAATCCTGTTCACATCTCCGCAAAATTCACATCTACTTAATGTCCACTAGGTATCTGGATTGTTTCGGCGCGCCTTGTCAATCAGAAAAGCCGCACAACTGGCTCACTAATGGCGATGACAAACAACTGCTATTGCAATGGGTGAATGAGTCGCAAAACAAGACAGAATCCCTGTAAATGTGTGCAGTGTGAGGCGGCCTCCCTGTTAGCTCATCTGATGGAGTAATTATCCAGCAGACGAGTGATCGCAGTCCGCTTATCATTTTCTTTATATCATTCATTCACGTGCTCCTATAAAACAATCGATTGGGGTTGGAAATTCTGTCAACATTGAGTAGTGTGGCATAGAGTTCATAACTCTACAGGCGGACGCAAATGAAGAATTTGAAACTTCCACCAATGTCAGTGTATTCCTGCGGATCTTTGTTCATGTTAGTAGCTAACTGGTGGGCCAACAGAGCACATTTCCCAGTTTTCGGAACCCAATTGTTTATTTCCTGACGGAACACACTATTCATACGGTTGTGGCAAAGTCCTCGAGATTGCAAAGCAGTAAGGGCACGAACTTACTGACCGACGTTCGAATTCAGCCTCAGCATCTCGACTGCTCCTGTTTGCCCTTCAGCAATCTGACGGTATCACAACCTTCATGTTTCCTTCGGGTGACATGGCAGTTAGACATCGAAAGTGTCACGGCAGAACGATTATTACTATTATTTGGTGCCGTTTGTCAAGGTAGTACAATTGGATATCCGGAATATCCTATCAGCTGAAACTTCACATGACGACTGTGCAAGGCACTCAGTCGAAGAATACCATAAATGAGAGATCCAGCAGAAATTCGGTTGAGACTCTCAATAAACCAAATTGGTTTGCAAGTGTGTATAGTTCTCCATAATAACAATTTTATTTGTTGAGAAAGGATATTACCAGCATCTTAAACGACACTAGTGGTTCATCATTTCAGGTAGAGTTAGTTCGACAGAATACACCATCCTCGAACAGCATAAATGAATCGATTCTAGCATCATTATTTCTTTCTAATCGAAAAGGTGCATCGTTTTCAGCAAGAGAGCGGCTCTGAAGGCATTATGCCGTCAAAGACTTGGTCCTACGGTAACCTTGCAGATTGATTTTGTACAAAAACTACTCGAGCACATTTCGGCCTTATTATCCATTCTACGGCGTAAATGAGGAGAATTCCACCACAAAGTACTCGGTAAACCACTTCCATGAAACAACCAAAAAAAGAGAATTGGTTATGAATGATTCTCGCTTCTGAACTCGTTCTTTTCTCAAGTCAACTATGATCTTTTGCAGGGATGACACCCGGCTCTCCAAGCTGCAACTCGGATTTAGCTGATCCGGATTGGAAGCATTCTGACAACCATAAGGACCTCCTATGTCTGCCTTATGGATGTTTTCGGTGGGCGATCTTCTAAAGCACCCACAGAGAAAGCATCCCCGCACTTTTGATGCGCCTCTGACTATGTTATTTCAATCGAGACTGATCACAGTGTCCGGTTTGTTCTAAAACCTGTCAACCATCATGACAGAGTTGCAATATGTCATCACGGTACACGTTCTGTCCCGCTGATAGAGGATAACAACTTTGGAGTTTGAAGGTGCGCAGAATACCACCTTCGGGTAAGTACGATAAATTATGTCATGGAGTCGATCGGAATGAATTTTGGGGGGAGGTTGAACATCAAAAAGCCCCTATCGTCATGGAGTCGATCGGAATGAAATCTGAGGAGAGGAGGTTGAACATCAAAAAAGCCCCTATCAAACAGTTCAATACCCCCATCTGCAACGGGGAACGTTGCTATGTATGAATTTGGGGTAGCATGGAAATTAAACGAAAGCCCCACAAGAATACACGTTTGATCGGATTAGCACACTGCATTTAAACATGCTTAGGCAGGTCACACAGCCTTGTGAATGGATATAAGAACTTTTCTGGCCAACATTAATTTTGCGCGTCTAAGAATGTGGACTAGTGACCGAACCGCAGGGTACGCGTGGTTGTAATTCAGTAGGGATGAAGGGTTTTCTAACTGACCATGGTTCCCAGCGAAGATAAGCAGTACTGTACACCGGTTTTCACAGTTTCAGGTTATGTTGTCTATATCTCATACAACCAGACCCAAACTGAAGGCCTGACAGGAGTTAACGGAAGAATTCGTTGAGTAGGAGACTCAATTCACACCTGACGTTTGATTAGGTACGGTAGAGGGTGTAACTACAGCTAAGCGTGTGCATGCGCTGGCTCGCTGGTGGTTCACTCGCACACATGATTGGTAAAGTGCAAAAAGGAATGCAACAAACACCGACAAGCATGCCAAGGTCAACGCTGGATTTTGATTGTTTGATGAAATGAATGATCACATAAGACCAATGGGTGAAGAATAGAGGGATTTAGGTAACAAATGAAAAAAATTTGGTACCACTCCGGTGACCCGTGTTAGTTGCCGTTGGTTCCCTGCTGCGTTTGGCAGAGGTCAAGTCAGAGTCAAAACCAATGGCAACAAAATGAAAGGCTACTCACCAGATTTGCAGCGAACAAGATAAGAAAAATAACGTGGACATACACTAGGTATCTGTTCGAGGCCCCAAGTAAACAATACATGTGGCTCAAGTGTGAACTGAGTCACCGGTTCGGGCGCGATAATTCAGGAGTACCTAGGGTGCACTAAGGAAGTAGTATCGGCAGCCTCATTTCTCATGTTAGATGACCGGGATACTGAACTCGGTTCATCCCTGAAAAGAGCAAAATCCAAGTCCGCTGTCTCTTCCCAACACTGCGAACTAACCGAAATAGTCCAACCAGGGAGAATTAGGATTATGATTGTAATTACTTAGAGGTTCGTGAAAACTACGCAAGCCAAGCGAATTCAAACAGATCACGTAATGGTCCACAACTCGCAGGCGAATCGCCTAGAGCCTATTCATTTTAGAGTGCCATTTTTGGAACGAATGTTTTTACGGTACGTCTTTTATGAATACCGCGATTCGTGCACATCTTATCTAGATGATTGGGTGATTGGCACGTTGTATTCCGAAGCATTAGGGAAACAATAATTAGGACGACGGAGTCTCGTGTGAGTCGGAAAGGCAGATAGCTTCTGTTTACGTCTGACCAGTGGACATCGCGCAATCACGTAAGACCTGTACGATAGCGCGGGCATATGCTCAACTGCAACGCGGACAACTGTCAACCGGGTGTGATGGGCTGTGGACAATATTAACCCATGCAGTATCGGGGCTTAAAAGTGTATCGACAGCTGCATTCCATCACGAAAAAGCCTTCTTTTATGAACGTTTTGGACCCGAAATTACCGTAAAAAGGAGAGAAAAGTGAGACTTTTGTAGCCATAGCTTCAGATATTTCGGTGCCATTAGAACCTCAGGCCAGCCTCTTCTTGAACTCCAAAAGATATGGTTCGTGATTGTCATAGGTACACTATACAACACACAAGTTGGAATGAATTCATCTACCAAATTTAACAAAAACCTTAAAATAAAAATTCGTCTGCTTATCTTAATGCTATGAGATTTTGAGCCGACCTGGTGCTTGCTTTCTCAGAGCGACATCGGTTGGAGCGCAAGTAGCATTGGAAACCCTGTGAAAAAAGTTTAAGAGAAGTTTCTATAAACTCCTCAAATTAAGTCAAGTTCAAACGGAGAATGTGCCGCACACATACACGTCTGTAGTGTGATAGTCGAGTTGTTGACCGGGTCTGAAAATGTCGTCACAATCGGTGAGACGTCATCAGTGGAGCTGGACAAACAGCTGATCTGTACATATTTGAGTGCAGCACCGCTTGAGACAACTCAGAGGCTGAGGTGAAAATAATGACCGCCGGAGTCTATTTGGCAGTTTTCAAATGTTTCCGTCTGAGAATGCGCAAACCGGTAACGTCACAGCTGTCGTACCTATATCGAGTTGCGTGGGTGACATTCGCTGAAATGGTGGCACGCCGGAAAGAAGGGTAGTAGGAGCAAAAGAGAAGTAATAACTTTGGTTACGTGACCAAAGAGATGGTCTTCTTAGCCCGATTAACTGGCTTAGGGAACAAAATTCAAAGGAGCTCTCCAACCAGAAAGCCAACAGGTCCTAATTCGGAAGCACAGCTTGTGCCAAGGCATGTCACTCACAAATTTTGACGGACTGTTTGGGTGCAACAAGCAAGTACTGGAGTTTAACTGCCACACGACCACAAGGAAAGAATAGGCTGGCAAAGAGTCAGGAAAGAATGAAGGGGAAAGGACGAAAAGTGAAAAAAAACACGTTTCTGGGAGAAGCGAACAAGCGTCTGTAACTTAGAATAGCGAAGTGGTAAGCATATCTGAACACCATAGACTTATTTCAACGACATATTTAGAACAGAAAGAGAAACGCAAAACAGAGCCCACATCCAAATAGAAGTTCACCAATCTCCTCAACACGATTGGTAAGTTCACGTCAACTTAGGTCCTACGGTGTACGCCGAGTTGAATGCGACTCGAAGGTTTGATACTTATTCACGGACTATCCATGTGACGAGAGCTATCAATGTTCTCATCAGCAGTGTATATAAACATTTCACTGAACTAGTCCATGCACCAAGCTGCTTCGGTCAGATAAGTAACGTAAGCTTCCTAATCACTGAAACTACATATGAGAATCACCTGACAAAGGCTGATTTACACATCACGTCGTGTCACGCGGTGCACGCCTGATGGATAAACTCAGGCAAAAACCGAAATCCGAACTTGACAGTCAGCATAATCACCAGAATAGTCATTTATGGCGAACCAACTCACACTAAATGGACCCGATTAGACGTTTTTATTCAAGCAAAACCAGTCAAACAGATCTTATGAAGAAGCTGTCCGGGAATAAGCTGACCAAAGACTAAATGTTTAACCAAACCATGCACACCGTGGTAGTTGGATATCGTTTTCTGAGATGATGTGAGGTGCTGACGCATTTGCCTTAGTCAACCATCTGCCCGACAGCAAAATACTGACTTCTAATCTGACGTCGTTTAAAAATGAGCAAAGGTTAGGACAATCAACAGGGAAAATACGACGTCAACCTAACATAACGTCATAGACAAACGATTCAGCTGCGTTCCATGTGTCTCCCGTCAAAACCAGATATATGCGCAAAGGATTGTTCAATTTGGGTTCAAGTAGAACATAAGCTTGACAAAAGCTCGGGAACTGTGCCGACTTGATGAGCCCCGAGGAGGGCGAAACCGGTTGTGGGCAGCCGAAGAATTTTCAGCAAACTTATGAGTAGTGTATTACTTCTAAGTAAACAGCCCTTGTGTTCCCTCGAATACCGAGCACTTAGTTAAAACTCGACCACACAATGCAAACTCCTAACATGATCAATTTGTTCCTTGGAAACCTACGGAAACAAACCAACTTACAATACCTGGAAGCACTAACTGGTGGATAAGGGCTAAAAGACAGTTACGTTCACAGATGGCTCGAAACAACCGTGGGGTGTTCGACCAACCTCATGCTTCCTTAAGACTCCGCAGTAGTTATGCCTCGAAAAGAAGCCACAGACGATGGGTCGCGAGCAATTAGCTCGTGAGACCGCGGCTCAGCTACAATAACAAGCAGAGCACACAACTAGACTAAGTTCAATTTTGAACACAGAATGCCAGGCCAGAGATAGACCGCCTCTAGTTCTTCACCGACCGAGACCTGGCTTGACGAAGAGGACTCTGCGAGGCAAAAGGCCCTCTGGCACGTGAAGTAGATGGTTTAATCAGGACGGAGCCTTGTCATCTGATATATCGGGGGAGAGATACCATTCCTGAAAACCATACGAAGCACCTCACCAATATTCACTTCATGTTCCTTCGAGATCCGTTCAGAGCTTCGGGGGCGCCGATGATCAAAGCTTCGAAAATTTTCAATCAGCAGCCACTTCCTTGAACCACAGAGTTGGGCATATCAAACCGCAGTAAAGTGTGCCGCACTTGATAGCCAAACTAGTGTCATATCAGCGTCACAGATGGTGGAACGGCAAACACTACTCTGAATCCCGATTTTGGAAATGATTTCGTCCTTCACCAGTCCGACAGAACTTATGAAGCCGCCGAGCTAGAGGAATCTATCTGTCATATCGATCGATTTATCAGCGGGCATGAGACCTAGGTTTGATCCTACCCGGTCGTGCAGTAGAATCATTTAAGTTATTTAAAATAGCCTGCGTTTCAAAAATTTCTGGTCCAAAAAAGGAGATACCCCAAGCACACCCAATGTCTGTGAACAAACGATCCGCCCTTGTCGGTCGTCGAAAGGAGTGATACGGTTCCGGAACTTGTTCCAAATTGTAAAAATGATCGACAGAACCTCGGCCGGAGGGAAACGCAGATTGATTCTCGCCAAGGACTCTATCGATAGTGGACTGTCTTACCCAAGATAATACTGCAAAAGCTATGGCCACCAGAGTGATGTCGCGGTTTCCGAAACACGCTGTTGCTCCATCGAGGCTCTAAATTTGGTCGATATTCAGTCTTCATCCCAGATATTTTAAAGCCGTCAAGGCAGAGAGGAGACGCATGAACCAAGCACCTTGTTGCACTGAAACAGCGAAATTTCACTCCGGTATTCTTCTGTCGATTCAAGACTGTTATCGGTGCTTCCAGAGTTGAAGGCGTCTGAACTGTTCTTCTAACGATTAAGTCCATCATCGAAGGTGAGGTTTCTGTTATAGGTCGTTGTATTAGCACCCGAACCAGTTGATTTGGTCAATAGAAATAGAGTGCAACTTCTACTGTGAATCATCTTTCCTTTTCCCACACCCCATCGACAGCGAACCAAGCGACGTTGCACATCAATGAACATCGTCTTTATCAAACTGATGCTGATGAGTTAACCATGAGTTTCACAGGTTTCCTCACAACTGTGTAGCTCAAAAGCGAAGGGTCAGTTGTTGACCCTCAAATACAAAAGCAGGAGAGTGGTTTGTACTCGATATCATGTCGTCTGATTTATCACGAATCTCAGTAACCTCAGCTCCGCATTACCGTATGGAATTAGGCTCCTTGATACTCTGCTACGCCATTGGATAACGCTCAACATCGTTTCGATGTTTTAAGATTGCCTCGCACCAAAAAGAAACGAAAAGGCGAGTGACCCACATAACTTCGCTCCTGACAATCCAGCTGGCTGTGTCTCCTAGTGATTGAGGATGCAAAGGTAAGGGGGACTCAAGTGATAGAAGACACCATCATGTGGTTGAGCCAGATGTGGATAGCACTGTCAGACCCTCTACACAGTCAACACAAGAAGGGGGAATGATATTCCAATGCGGTAATTTCCCTATAAGATATTTGTCTCGTGCAAAACCAGGAATTCCATACGCCTAGTCAAAATCATGCGGAGCATAGTGATCAAATTTTTACACAAATGGGACCAGCTTTTCAATGCCATGAATGAAATGCAGAGAAATCCTAAATGCATGGTAGAAAAAATGAGGGTATGACTGCTGGAGAATCGAGAGCCAATTTCGCAAACAGCAATTTTCTAGTGATCAGTAAAGAGGCATGTAGCTTGTCTTCAAATCAGCTTTTCGCACTGCATGTAATGGCCTTAAAGGCACCTCGGACATTTCCTAGCATGAGGCTTTAAAAATTGTGTACATCAGGCGAAAACTAGAGTTGAATAACTATCTACCTTGAATTGTAGATTTGGAAAAAAAATTGATAGTTTCGTGGTGGGAGGAAGCAGAGGAAGAATGCAATTTTTTCCGCTGACCATTAAGGTTAAAAACAACTCACGTAAACACGAATGAAGTCACCGTTTTTAGCTCACGACGACTAGCTAGAGGTGAAGGGCTGCGCCGTTACACGTTACGTTCGTTGTCATGGTTACGGCCGAAGAACAATAGCCAAACGGCCAATGACTAGATTGTTGAGATGATGTGAGTACACTCCCAGTAAGTGAGAAACCAACAAACATTGAGGAAAATCGAGGAGTGTTGGGTGCCTCACGTTCCGTATCAAAATGTGGAGCATTCTATGGAAGAGGAGACAGCCAGCGAAGTGCTGACGTAACGTGCAAACCACTTCCTATCACCTTCGAACGATGGTGAAATGGGACTCGAATGCACGTACCTCAATCTAATTTCCCAAATTGCTAGATAAGAGTGTATCTATCGATTTCATGCAATTCGGATTCAAGTGGAACATAAGGTTGACAGCAACTCGAAAAGTGCGCCTACCTGATGAAACCCAGGGAGAGCGAAACCGGTCGTCGGTAGTCAATATGTTTTCAGCAATGTTATGAGTAACAAGTTACGTCAAAAACAAAAACAATTAACTCGGTAGCTGAAGGGTCCCACTTAGCAGTGACAGACTACCGACAGATAGAATGCACTTTTGTATTTCCCATCGGGTACAGGTTGTGATGAACACTCCGTCTTGTATCTCCACAAATGATCGGACGGTTTGGAAACATACCGTCGTGCTCAAATGGGCCTTCTCCGGAAACGCTCACAGAATGCCGTCCAAAAACCCGATGTTGGATGCTGTTACCTAAACGAGATCTAACCAGTACAAGGAATTCCTTTTTACGAGTCTACAAAAAACTATTATATATCCCTAGTTCCATTTAACCCATTTCCTATCAAATAACAAAGTTGGTAAAGAGTAGTTTGGAGCCATGGTCAGCGGAAGAAGTTTACACTGCCTGAGTAAGCATTTCCGAGGTGTATGCACTTCCATTGTTTGGTAAGCTGGAAACATGCCAATTCTTTTCAGGACTTCACTATTTACTTTCCTGAAAGATTTTCTTGAAAAATGGGTGTTAGAAGTAGCTCAGACTGAAAAGCGGGCTGGGGAACCGATTGACTTCTGCCTTCGTTGCTATTGTCTAGGCTTGAGCGTGTCTATTTAACGTCAATTCAGGTATTATGAAGCCCAAGAACCTTGGGGCTTTCCTCTATATNCACCGGAGGAGGTACCGTTCCACTGGATATGGGATATGCAATAATATTAGGTTCCATGGAGTAAGTTATTTCAGGTGATTACGGTGCGATTTTTTGGACAAGCTTTTTTGTGGATGATGCCAATGGAACGCGCGACTACATTGTTAAGCAGCGCGTCACCTGATTATACTTTCCAGCTGACCCGCCAGAGCGCACAATCACTCAACTTGTGCTGGTAGATCGATGACCGTTCGTGCCTTTTAACGGTGAAAGGGGCAATGATTAATCTCTGAAAAATGCGGGTGTGATCAGCTGGATTCATTTTGCGTTGCAGATTGCAGACATTAAAGAGAATCCACGGATTTAGCAAATACCACGGTACATCCTGTCACATGTGATGGCTGAGAATGACACCATATAAAGGTAAAGCGTATCTATTGAAAACAAATGAGTTTAGGAAACTTTTTATTTTAAGATTGTAGTGATCTGAGTTTGTCTGCAGAGTCGCGTAGGAATGTGTGAGTTGAACTGGTAAGCTGTGCCGGGGAAGAAAACAGCTGAGCGCTGCAAGGTCAACTGAGATGAGTGAGTCGAAAAGGCACCTTGGTGTGGGAAAGCAACATTGGCTAACAGTACGAAGTCGACGCGGAGCCCAGGAAAGATTTGACAAGCTTGAACAGAACACAAAACGAAAGGATAAACGATATTTAAATCGAAAGCAATTGATCGAAATGTTAGGCACTCAGATATGTGGACTGCACTACCCAAAGGCAGTAAGTTTGCACTGGGTAATAGAGATTGGGGGGCGGATGTCACAAAACGGGTGACTGGGAGGTTGGTAGAGAAAGGAATACAGTTCATTAAAAATGAAAGACGATTAGGCTGTAAAGAAGCCCGAACATGTAACTTCTCTAATGGAGGTACGCTACCACCAGTTCGTTGTAGGTGCAACTGCCGGAACGGATGGCACTGACGGCTCATCGTTCTGACTACCTAACCCGAACTTTTTCAGTTTATCCAGGAACGTATGATGAACGTCCGTTGTGGCAGGTTCTGCATGAAATCCTCCAACAGAGAAAGCAGTGCGCGTATCGCGACCGGGAAACGGGTTGTCAAATTTCAGACTGGTGGATCTACCTCCAGCTGCACTTGGAAGTTCCAAAAAGTCTGTCAGACCAGCTGTGAGTAGGCGGAAACGGAGATCCGCAAGGGAGGCTCGAACGGTATCAAGTTCTTTCTCGGATTGCTCGACTTTTTTATTAATCTCATCGCGCTCATTTTGGACACGGGCCAATTCAGCACGAATGACTGAGGAAAGATACAGGAGAAGGGAGATATAAACGTGACAAAGAACCGGGTATGCAATAGAAACAAGACGATAAATTATCAATAAGCAACTCAGAGGGAGGATAATTTCACTGAATGTGTAAAATTCCCTGCTAGGAAGTCGTCACTCGAGAAGCCAGTCAATATTTGACCACATGATGTGGTCTACTTCATTGAAGGGTGAGCAGTACCATGTCCTGTCTAAGTGAAAGTTAATCGCACCGCTGATCAGCCACCGGCCGGGAGGCGGGTTCGAAGCCCTCTGACCTTCGTGAGATGAACACTGCTGCTGATTCCAAACAAGGATAAAACGGTTGCAAAGTGCCCCCCGGGTTTTCAGCGTAAATTGGCTTCAATGACAGGATAAAATCTCAACAGAATATGATCGAATCTCCTCACATCACTCACATTACAGTCCTACGGTATCACCCGCACCAACAACACCCATGAGGACAGTCGGCCATCGTTTTGTACACTGACACTTCATGAAACAATACTTCCTCTTGCTCCCAAGAGATCTTAGCATGATTCAGAAGCGTGTCCCTGTTTATTTAGGGAAGATGGTACTGATCACGGGATAGACGACTTCTAGGCCACTTGCTAGAAACTGGATGGAAAACCTTATGGGCTTGATAAACGCAGCACAATGAAGTCGACATCTAATAATTCAGCGTCTTGACAGCCCCTTCAGTTAGAAGTGCCACAATCGTCCTAAGATTTCCCACAAAAAGAAGATAATGTCTTCAGAGGATGAGAAGATAGAACGGAAGAACCAGATTGGTGAAGTGCTGCGTGAGTTAACTTACGAAATATAATCCATTCTCGTCTGAACTTGTCCTGTTACATTTATTCTCTTTGGTCAATACGAAAGGAGGAAAGCAGTGGACTCAAGTTTTGCTCTTATCGGACCTCTTCAGTAGTGTATTTCCTTGGCCGTGCCGGGCTTTGAACTCCAGATTTCTGACATGCGTGGCAGCTGATCTCCATCAGTACATCAACGTACGCTGGATGCATCAGAATCATCACACCTGAACAGGCAAATGTATTCATGCTTGAGTAATGTGAAGGATTTTACTCGACGCCTCAAAAAGCGATCTTGTCCAGGCTCCGTCAATCGATTGGCCCGTGTTACTGGATCAATCACATCAGTTAAGGGTGAACACATTCGCCTGTTCAGGCGTGATAATAATTCTGGTACGCCCAACATGTGTTGGTGATGTAGTGGTGAAAATCAACCGCCTCACATGTCAGATGTCCGGAGTTCAAGCCCCAGCACAACCAACGGTACGCACTGTTGAATAGCTCCAACGAAGACAAAACTCAAGAGCATGCCCCTTCAGAGGTGGACTAAAGAGAGTGACTGTAACGGGACAAGCTCGAATGAGAATGATGCCGGCATAAACTCCACAAATCCCACAACCATCCACAACGAATCAGTTATCTAGGTTGGCCACTGATGATACCGGTGAATGACACCTCAATCCGTCCAAATCCAAAATGTTGCGTTCCAAACACTTGGCCACCAAAGATAGGCGTAACTGGATGTGATGAACCCATGCAAGAGTTCGAGTGATGAGAATTCTGAAGGAACACAATATCATAGTTTATGTTGATGGATAGAGGCAAAGGCAGGCTTCAAATTGACGTAAGGTAAAGATACTACACATTCACCCCTGGTCAATGTGACGCTTGACCTTCAAAAACCTGACTGACTAGACTGTACATTAGCCTGCTCAGAATGGTACCAGAGACCGCCTTAAGAGCTGTGACTAATAAGCTGATACACCGATGGTTTCTACACGAATTTCTTGTATGCACTTTAAATAATGGAGTCATTGTCTTCCGTTTCGGTACACTATCTTCATTTTGCCGGAGAGTGCCCACAAAGGAGTTCCGTTATACAGGGTAGAAACCGTCTCTTCCGAGTGCTTTTATGCAGTGAAATTTTTAGGCTGATTGTTGTTACTGATGAAGAACTGGTGTCGACGTTCCATCCAAGTTTGCGTGATTCTTCCGGAGGTTCGGATGCTTAAAGCCAATTGAATTGACCTCTGTAGCTCAAGATGACATTTTGTGGACGAATTGGGGTTCCCTTCTTTACTTTGATAGTCGAAAGTTAAGCACAACACCGTCGATATCATGAGCCACGGCATCAGGAAGACCAGTAACCGGAAAATTGAAATGCGAATGATCGAGATCCCCCCTTCTCCTGCCCCATAGCGCGGTTTGACGTGTATGACCGAACTCGGGTCTTGTAGGCACAAAATTGTATATCCATTGAAAGATAAAACAAGGCCTAAGCAAGAACTACCTGTTGCCCAATTCGAAATAAAGTACAGACGTTGAAAGCTTCGAAGTGGCAAAGAGCATCCTAAATTTTAGGGTTTCGTTTCACTAGGCAAAGGTTCGGCTTAAGTGGTTGACAGACAAATGGATTAGGGAGGCTTAATTGTAAGGATTGTGAGAGGGTTAGTGAATGAATAGCTTCAATGGTAAGTGAAATTCCTCGGTTGTCTAGGCCAAACGATGGATTTGGTTGAAGAACCTACCTTGAAAATTCGTCTATAAAGATCGACTCATAGAAGTTGAAATAGCAAGGAAGGAGGTTGCCAAGATTTTTTTGAAAGACCCTCGCAGGAGCTTATGACTCAGCAGATTGATCTGCTTTGCAGTAAAGGCTGACCAAGACCGAGAAAGCAGATAGTGAACGGTGGGTATCCCACTCCCGATATTGCTACGAACGGTAGTTGCGTTTGGGGTCTCATCCGGCTCACGAAAAGGCACGTTTATCAACTACACTGTAAAACATGCCTACAGCTACGGTTAACCATTGGGTGATCGAGGCAAATTCGCGTCTTGCAGATAGGGTGTTTTTTATCTGAGATTGAGCGCACAAAAGGCGTCAATGACAAGACAAATCTCATCGGAGCGAGCCGAAGAGGTTGTAAATGATGGGAAATGACTGGAGTACGATTGCACTGGTAACAGCAGCATGCTGATGATACAGACAAATCTCGAAGAGATACTAGTTACCAAAAGAGAGAGAGAGAGAGTTGTTTCGAAACAATATCACGGTACATGGAGATAATCTATCCGAATTGGGGTTCTCCAGGCTGTTTTATGAAGGCATTTTATTGTCGATCAACCGTTTTTACAATGAGGTAAGACAACGTAAAAACTGAACCAACAAATGATACGGTGAATACAGTCATCGCGACACCTGAAAATTCAACAAACCTTGTGCGCTTCGTTGTTGCTGCATTGCGTAATTAAGCAGTTCTCGATGGGACATATCTGAAAAGAGCGGGAAAAGGAGACAACTAGCGTTTTCCAAAGGAATGAACGGATAAACATATAGGTGGGTTGCTGTTTTTTAAACTGAACTAAAATAAACCATATAACTAAACTTGCGGAGAGTGAACAGTCAATGGAATTAGAGTCCACTTCATTGATACCCATGTCATCGTTTCCAGTTGTATGATTGTGGACCTCCATCAATTAGGATGTCGACAGAGCAATGCCCAAAAAAGGTTGAGATCAGGGGAGAAAGCAAGCGTTCTGTTGATTCTTGAGGTTGGCTCTTCTACAGTAAATCGTAGCTGACGGGCAGTGGATTGCACAGGAACTACCTTCTTTCTGATATGTTCCCTCTTAAGAGATTACTGCACTCGCCAACAGAATGTGCGCCCCATGATCCAACTGCACTGTCCTCTCACACCACAAACAAACTCAGAGGAAGGATGGACTGGAAAAGACTGTCCTAGTCCATTTGTAACTGATTGGTGAAAACGCGGTTGTTTGTAGTTGTGCGGTCAATTCGACCACAATGAACGCTCTGAACATATTCAGTACCGCAGAACACCTACAGCTAGGAGATATGCCAGTGCACTGGCATGTACCATACTGCTAGTCAGGTCGCTTCAGCTGCGTCGGTGCAAGCCACCAACCGGCATTCTACGCTGCTGACAGGGCTGGTAAAAAAACATGTTTACATGAAGAACATATATTCTAATATTACGACAAAAGTGATCGCTTGGAACTTTATACATTGAATCACTCCAGTGTCCAGCTTCAATAGCATGACACGAAACAAAAATCATGAAGGCTGTGTCGTCGGGCTACCGATTAGGTCAACCTTAGGGGAACTCACAAGTGTAGACGTCTGGTGAAGTAGCAATGCTAGTAACGTCAGTCGTTTACCGTAAACGTCCAGTCATCATCATCATCATCATCATCATCATCATCATCATCATCATCATCATCATCATCATCATCAGCTGCTGCTGCTGCTACTGTTGTTGCAAAAAAATACCCGAAATTGCCGTGGAGTGCTTACAGTTTCGTTCACAGATGATTTGAGGAGACGGGGTAGATAGCTGCGCATGGGAGACTGTAGCTGATGTAATTTATGTGGACTTGTCCTTAGAGAGATCGGCATATGTGCTATGCATTGAAGGCAACAGCTCACGTGCATCAGCGCTACTGACAGTGTGACTTGTCCGCGTCTCACAGTGTCCCTAACCATTGATATGTCCCACCTCGGGGTCCTCATTCAAGGATATAGTAGTGACCCCAATCCAGCTGAGTTCACTGAAAAAGGCTTTCATGTTTGCTGCCAAGTCACTCTTTGACCTCCCCTGGCTCGTTTCCACCTTCCACGTGATTGTACGAAAAGAGTCCTTCGAGGAAGTTGGCCAACTGGCATACGGACCAAGCCAGCGCAACCCATGGGATGTGATCAGTTCATCTATCGTGAGCGAGTTACTTCTTCCGAATACCGTCCGATGTACTTCAGCATAACTGATCTCGCCAGACTCGGGAGATGCCCCCAAGACATTGATGGTCAAACAGTAAGTCTTTTGACGTCCTTAGCTCACAGCGACCAGGCTTCAGACCTGATAATACGAAGCTCACCGCAGCACTGTAACACTGACCCTTGAATTCACTTCCAGTAATGAGATTCGAGCCAAGAGTAGGGTGAGGCATCCATTATGTGGACCAAAAAGCGCTTCTTGTACGGTTCCAAGATTTATTTCCTCGAGGGCGGTTGCGGTGAAGGAAAGTGGATCCGGAGGTACTTGTTCCTCGGAGGGTTGCTGTGCATCCTTCCATCGACGAACTTCTCACCTGACAGTGCACTTGAATAGGACCTAGGTGCCCTACCAACGTGATAAAGGTTGTGATGCTTACCAGCTTTGCTATCTTTCAGAAAACGGAGAAGCTCCTGTCGACCGTGAAATCGATGCATCATTTCATGCATCGAGATTTCCTGAAAGCAGGCTCGAAAGTAGCAGCAAAATGACATGCTGCCCAAATTCTACATTGTTATATCTTCTCTGTGCGGATGCCCATGTGTGCATTTGGAACTTGGTCAGAACACTTGGAGAACGTTGTGCGCATTCAATGCAACTCCATGTGACTGGTGTGGTGCGGATGCTCTGATAGGCAAAAGCAACGCGGCAAGTCATATGGTAAAAGAGCGTGAGCATAGAAAGCTTCTTTTACCTCCACTGGCAAGTCACCCAGATCACGCAGACGAAGGTCACATGTACATGAAGGAATTGCGTAAGATTTCTATTGGGTGGTTATCGATTGGAAATGTTGAGCAACCAAAAAATAGTTGACACTGAACCGGAAATAAGCACGAGACAGCCTAGACGGAAGCCATTGAATTATCAGAGTCAACAGCTCATATCTCGATTCCTAGACCGCATCATGTTTTGTGCGTGTACTTCTAATGGAGGCAATAAGTGGAAAGTTAACTGAAGAAGATAACTGACCTGCCAAGCATGCACCCAACTCAAGCATAACATCAACTAACAGCACATGTAAGACAGAAGTGAATCTATAAAAAATCTCACCTTCCAGTGGCTTGTTGGGGCGTTCTTCTGCATGCAGAAACCAATTATTGGAGGGTGGAGTTTCCGGTGTACGGTTAGCTGACCCAAATGAACCAGCCCTCCCCGCATCTGAAGGTGACCAAGAACGATGACAGTGAGTGCACAGCACAAACAAATCCAGATTCAGCAATCAAACTAAACGATTCAGTAGTTCAAGATCATTTGGTTTTCGAACGAATGAGCGAAAACGAGAATGGTTAGGGTTGATAGAACCTGTGCTAGATGCATCACTCAATCGTCCGTGCTTGCTGCTTGTAATGTTCCAAAAACGAGCCATTTGTATTACATCAGGTGATGTGGATAAGCCGAACGCCAGGTTTCAAATGTCAAAAACGGTGTCACGATACAGATTATACTCTGCGGTCAAGTGACCAAAGATAGAATTTCGAACTTCGAGCAGGAAATCGACACAGAGTTCCCAAGGTTTTTTTTCTGATAACAGTCAGAGATCAGGGAGAAGCAATATCGAACAGTGGGTCCCATAAATAAAAACAAATTTTCTAGGTTCAGTAACCAACTGAGCTACTATCAGCTCACACAACTCTAGAAAGGAACAGTCGATACAAGGACAGGTTCGAACAGCAGATCTTTCGGACAGTGGTCCACATCTAAAACAATAAGCTTATTTGTGCCCAAAAAATGGCTTGGACTAAGAAGTAAATATGGAATAAAGTGAGTAATTACCAAGTAATTTGATACCAGGATTTGAAGTGCACTCACTAAAAAGATTTCCCATGAAAGCATCTAACTGCGAGTGTCAAGCAATGTATTCCTGTTCGGAGCCGCATGATCTACTTCATGCTACAGCGAAGCAAATACCAAATACGGGTAGACCGGTGGGATATGCGAATCGGTGTATACCACTCTCATCCACCAAAAAAACGTGGAAAGTACGGAAGAATTCACTCCAGAAATTGGAACTATTCGTTTTTATAAAGACATCTCGGAGGACGAAAGACGACAAAACAAAACACAGCCAGGAAAGACAAAGAGAGGAAGCCAAGTTTCGTTACGATCTTCATGAAAAGTTTTATAAAGACATCTCGGAGGACGAAAGACGACAAAACAAAACACAGCCAGGAAAGACAAAGAGAGGAAGCCAAGTTTCGTTACAATCTCTCATGAAAAGCAAATTCGGTACAGTACACTCAATCAGACGTAACTTCCATAAAATTCTATCAGTAACATTTCATCGTTTCAAAGACCAATTGTGTTTTTCCTACGCTCGAAGAGACCCAAGGTGGAAGAGGCGATACTGTCCCGATTGCGCGAACATTACTACTTAACGGATGGAAAAAGTGCCCACCAGCCACCCATCCCACTCCGGAAATTTTCTACAGTTTGAAATTCAACTTAGCAGGAGCGACCATTTTTCATAAATCAGGATTAGCAACCCCATGAGGGTTGACTTCTGATTGGTTTTAACGGGCTGCAAAGTCTGGACCCAGTGGTTAAGTCCTGTGCACATTACTACTGAAAATACCAAGGCTTATGTGTATTGGGTCAAGCCGTAAGATGTACCTTAGAATATGCGCTCAAGGATGGTTGGCACAGATATTTTAGACAATGGTGAGCGGAATCAATCAGTTGTGTGGCCCTAAATTCATCTACGGAGGCCCATATCCTTATGTCGTCACATCGTAATAAACGAAAAATTGCTGTTCCCTAAAAACGAAATCTGAATTGTTCAGCTCAGCCAAAAAGGAGTCAAGGAAAACTGTCCAAATGATGCAGGACTTGTATGGACAAGGAGCACGACTTTCAGTTTACAGCCCACACACGCGTAGATTGTGTGTGGCTCATACAATACCGATAGCCGATACATTCGTGAAGTGGGTAAAAAAACACTGACTTCCGTAACAGTTGGTTAATCATTACCAAAAAGCATGGGCTAAAATTTCCTACGTACTAATCGATATCTAGAAAGGTTGTAGGGAGCACCAAATTCCTTAAAATTGGACATGTGACTGGGCCAAACATTTTAAAAGGATCACAGTGTTCACTTTCAGGATAATCCCTTTAATGTTGTTTTGCGTCCGGCTATAGTGGGCGTGATAACCTGACAGCATAATAATTCCCCTATTCATTTGCATGCCCCGCCCATGTATTTCTGACCTCCATATGCTTTGCTCACACATAGCCGCCACTCGCCTTGTCGTAAGGGCCGCCCTGTCCGATACTGGCGTGCGTGTCACTGACCTACCTACCCACCTGTGTTCTTGCCTGCTCTAACTTGCCCGGTCGTCATTTCCGTGTAATCACACCATTAGTCAGAATCAAGAGAATATTCTAAGAAGAGATGACCACAATCCACACTACACAGCCAGCATTCTGCTCGCCGCTGTCCCGTTTGTAGACCTTGATACTGCATTGTGCTGGTCAATAGAAGACCTATGCACTTGTTGATGCGAAGGACCTGGACAATCGAGGTTTGTCGTGTGGTTTTGCTCACTTTAGTGCATACAATACCGCACTGTTCGAACCGAATTCTTCATTTTAATCTTCGGGATCATCAAACCTACTCGAAACTGAAAGTTCCGTATCGGGAACCACAACAACAAGCCAGTTTACCCACCTTGGTATACCAAGGGATTATGATTAACATCACTCAACATATTGTTGTTTGAGTGGCTAACAAACCTGAAGACGACCGATGAAAAAAATAAAATGGATGAAAGGAAAAACCACAGGTTGAGGCCGCACACCTAATAGATTAAGTGGAAAAAAACTACCGTTGGTTACAGAAAACTACAATAGTTGGTTGATATCCTGGAATATAGACCTTCCTATACCAGAATAGGTCCGGCTGACGGGCGATCCTTTCTATGAGGACCACTATATGGTTACATGTGAACGCTACCATCATAATAAATAAATCGTTCAGCTATAACGTCCTTCCGGTGCCTGGCTGCCATGCCACCCGAAGGAAGCACGAGGGCTGGGATACTGCCAGGTCGCCTAGGCCTAGACAGGGGAAGTCGAGTGGCAGAGGTCGGGTTCGAACCCCGAACCTTCCGGTCAGTAAATTCGCGCTCTAACCACTTGGGCCATCTCGCCCCTACCATCATGGACGAAACATATTCGTCTGGACACCAACAAGAAGTCACTGGAACCGTCCAACACTACGATCGGACGTTTGAACCGCATGTCAGGATTTTCGAACATATGGCGATAAAAAGAGAAGTTTCACAAGCATTGCAATTAATCGCACACAGTATTGGATCAGCGGGGAAGGATAATCAGTCGAATTTATATTTCCCACCTGTTTTACGTGATCGTTTCGATGGTTCTGCAAAAAGGGAAAACTTGTTATCTTTCGTTGCGACTTTTTTCACGACCATATGGGCAAACGAAACGATGCAAGCAGACGACAATGAAGCGAGTATGCGAAAAAGTGTGTTAAACTTTGACATATCATTCATTAATCATAAGGTCGATGAAACCTCTGGGTAACTTATCGCACGTCTCATCCTTCTTTGGGCTCATCAGGTGGGGCCAGTCCCTGAATTTCCATCAATTATAGTTTCTATCTGCAATCCCATGTCTTTGATATCGTTTCTAATGAAAAATGAGGCGGCCTTTGTGCAGTGCATTCAGTTGAAGAGATCTACAACGATGGATTCGGATGAAATTCAGCTAGGTTCCTCGTCAACACACAAGTTTTCGCACTACCTACTGGCGATAGGCACACCGCGACGTCTCACTACAGACTTTAATAGTACACCTGAGTAAAATTGACCCGTAATAATGGAAGTAATGAAACGCACAAATCACGCACACAAAATGCAGGCAATAAAGTACCGACTGATTAGTAAACTCAGTATTAACCAAAATAGTAGAGTGTAGCCTATCCGGCTCCATTGCAGACTGGTAAATGTTCACAGGTCCTCTGAACCAGAAGACCAGCAATGCGACCTATGTAGCTTGCAGGAAAAACGAAAACGAATAAGCGCATGACGATTGGAGAGCTACGGACCACAAGTGTGTACTTTCCGCTCCGTGTGAGCAGACAACTCCCGATGAATTGGATGTTTCCAAGCTATACGTGAGAATAGATTTTTCGCAGCTAAACAGCAGATGAATGTGTACTAAGGTCTTTGATGCTGACGCCTTGCACCTGATATCCGTCGGGCACCGATCAGTCCGCATACGAACTTATCCGTTGTCCCTCATGGTTCTATTATAAATCCTATTCCTGCCTTTGTGCAGATCACCCGAGCCCCAAGTGGTTGAGACCAAATGAAATTCCTTTCATAATTATTGCCATCTGGCGTACTGGTGTATCGCTCTGCGATAAACACATCGTCCAATCGCTGATTTTTTTCTACCGATGCGCAACTGCTAAATCTTTTTGTGCAACATCATGTGCGGAACTAAAATCCTTCTCCTAGACAGGGAATAGCAAAGGATTTGATCTTCATGGGACAGTAAATTAGGAGTTATCTGACTTATTAGGTGGTACTTTCCTAAACGTACCGACCACTTCAGATTGTTTCAACAACTGCTTCAAACATGTTTATCTGATCGGTTGAATGATAGTATTGTACTCATAGCTTAAAACGTCCACGGCTGTAAGATTCGGGTGAACAAATCCCTTCTTTTTACCCTCTGAAGAAAAATCTAACAAGAGACAGTATATCCTCATGCTGAACTTTATGGTAAATGAGGTCGTATGAGGCTAGAGGCCCTCTCAGACGGCTATTGCACTGCCAAATGACAGGTTCTTTCACCTGAAGTCCTTTCGCTATTTGTTCCAACTTGGGGGTCGCGAAGTTCCGGTTAGTGAAATTGGTATATATTAAATGAGGTCGTATGAGGCTAGAGGCCCTCTCAGACGGCTATTGCACTGCCAAATGACAGGTTCTTTCACCTGAAGTCCTTTCGCTATTTGTTCCAACTTGGGGGTCGCGAAGTTCCGGTTAGTGAAATCTGGTATATATATATATATATATATCCGTTATTTGGACAACAAAGTTTGAAGACAATAATCGCACTTCAGACTGATCCACTTGTTTAACTCTGACATTGCCAGACGGTTACATCAGAGGTCGTTCCCATAATCCAGTTCGTCCACAGCAGGCATCGTTTGGTATAACTCCAGAAGTGACCAAAAATGGGTTCGCAAATGACCCACCATCTGAAAGTTCCGAAGTGTAAAGCAAAGAGATTCTGAGACTGCCACCAGACCTAATACTGAGTAGCATTAACTAATCAGGTGTGCACGCATCAGATGAACCTTCCGAGTCACTTACATTGGAATTTTCAACCAGAAGGCTTAAAAACCAGAGGCCAACGGCCAGGCGTACCGACGTTATACGGAGATGGGATCAATACCTTCCGGAAAACCTTTCAGCTATTTGTGGGTAATGGTGAGATACACTAAAAGAGTGTTCAAATCACACCCATTTAAAAAGGTCACAGTCTTTACACAAACGACGCTACAGAACTCAAATTATCAAGCACACAGGTGCATAACGAATGATGGTCTCACCTTTACGAACTTCCTCTATGTTAGGATGACATAAAGTAAAGCATTATTAAAAGTAACACGAGGGTATTGGGTGACAGTCAGTTCAGGGACTCTCCCTCTCCTTATTCGTTCCACCTCGGGTTACACTCAAAACACTTTTGTTCATTAATAACACAACTTGTTTAGTAGGTTAAAACCGAAAGAACAAATTGGAAACCTGTGATAGGCACCGAGGTTTACGAATAATCCTCCACTTTGGACAATGTTTTACTTCGAACAATGGTTCCAAGGAATACCAAAAGCAATGCACTAGCACATACATATCTGACACAAGGATAGGAGTGAACCGCAACCATCAATTTGGTCTATGCCACATTTCCCAAGTTGAGCGGTATTCAGATCTTCACTAAGAAGGTCACGCCACACCTAACAGAATCCAAGGTCGCAGTAATCCAACTGTTCGTGGGAGAATGTCACTTGAAAATCATGCTCACAAGAAACAGTGGAGTCTAAGTGTCCGCCTGCATGGTGAACTAACATGCTTTACTGACCTGTTGTTCTCTCTCTCCGCTCTCACTTATTCTGTTATTCCCATGAGTATGAAACTTGCACATTACAGTGAACGCAGAAAGTTAAGATCGATTACTTGGATCGTTTGCCGTCTCAGTAACCAATATTACTCTTCTGGGGGCCCTGATCAAGAGAAACATGAGTGAGCAGGGAGCTAAGAGCGTAAAAAATGTCGTACGAAAATAGGCCACATACGGCAACATTGTACCACAAAAAAATCAGGGTACCACCAGTTAAGTCAAAAGTAACCTCCCGGGTATAACGTAAATGTAGCTGTTCTATTTGCGCCAAATAACCCATCGTCGGCGCCGGCGTTGCGTCTCATGCGTATCGATTGGTATTAAAAACGAAAAGAAAAATCAGGATCAACGGAGCGAACTAAACGAGGAGGGCCATCCCAGAGAGTATAGCAATGGAGCGAGTGCAGTTGTCAACACAGCCCTTCTGGGAAGAGTCAAACTAAAAAAGTCACATAAGGAAACGCGAAATGTCCCAACCACAAATCGCTATCCTCTAGTGGAATTCACTCCACAGTTGACACAATATAATTTCACAGCATTCCTTGGGGAAAAAGCTGGATTCACTATTGACAATGATGCCGTGGAATAAAACTATACTTCTTGACCCACGTAGTAATTAGTAATGGGTGGATGCACAACTTCCGCGTCAAGCAAAAATGGCTACCGAGTTGTTTCTCAATTACATACCCAAGTTTAGGTTGATTTTCATGGATTTACCCAAGAACATTTGTTTTGACCAGACAATCTGTCAGTTCCAAGCGTTACGTTGCGTGGTTTTTTATCAAAATAAAAATAAAAATGACTGTCCAAGCTGAGTGGTGTTCAGTCAAGTCTATTTGTTCACAAAGTACGTACATTTGATAAGGTCTCACCTTTAGAAGGTTCGACTGTAACTGAAACGACGTGAGATAAGCAAAGAAATTGCTGAGAATGTTGCTTTCAGAAAAAAAACAAGACCTAACGGAAAAGATGTAACTGTACGCGCGATATTCAGGATATACGTCTTAATCACTGGGAACGAGGAGCTGAGGATCAATGTGAATGGCTTCATTTAGCAGGGACATAACGAGACCATGAATAAGGAGTGTCAACAGACATATTATTATCATATTATATTATATTATTATATTATTATTGTATGTATTATTATTATTATTATTGTATTATATTAGTATATTGATTATTCTTTCTCTATCCTGAGAGAGAAGCCTCTGTAAGGCGTTCACGGGACTATATTCAATAGTACCTGTGGTCAATAGTCAGCGAGAACACGTGTATATCTTCCAAAAACCGAACGAAAAAGGGGACAAACATTGCCACAGCAATGACTAGACTAGAAAAGAGGAAGCAACTTCAGGGATATAAACGGGTGCACAGAGTGGGTTCGTGGAAAATGAAGCAACATTGTCGGTAGGAAAGTCTTAGTGGCGGTGAGAAATCGTAGAAAACGTGGTAGTTTAAGGAGCGAATAAGAAGTGATCAAGCGATAGGTATCCCACTATGATAGAAATTATGTCATGCGGCAATTCAGTATTTGATACAATGAACCCCGAGGTCAAAAGCAACCACACTTTAAGAAGTTAATACATTTACAGGCGCAACAACGAAGTGTGCGGTAGCCACAACAAAATAAACGATGAGATGAACGTAGTCATACATAGTCATACACTGGACGCAATTGGTCTTCCCAGTTCAGATGAACATCACGAATTTCCGACGAAAGTGAGTGCAGTCACGTGAACTCTGAATTGAAGAGTGATTATGTTGATGCTTTGATTTTTTTACAAGTTATATTGACAGTGAAAACCGTTACTACCAACCACATGATCAAATCGATTCCAAGCATGATGAAATTAATCCGAGTTTATCAGATTTCTTTGTTTGGATACAACTCATCAAGAATGGCGAGTAGCAACACAGTGAAAATGTGCAGTGTCCCAGAGAGGACGAAAAACCGGATAGCAGCGTTGGACAATTAACCCCAACTAAAACGATGAATGCGGTGGCCGCTAGACTTACGCACAGATCTGCGCACTGGAGGATAGGTCAGTAACGGGTGTAAAAAAGTATGGTTCATGTCTGTACATAAGTGACCCAAAATTAAATAGATGTTGAACTGAAAAACCCCAAGTATCAAAGCAAACCTGTGGGCTTTTTCACATTCAACCCCGAGTTCAGTACATTAGGCAGTGAAAGCTCTCCTATTTTTGAGGTTCCCTACATTGGACAGATTAGGCAGATTGATGGCAAATCAGTTGCGAATTCCGTAGATGTGGCATTCGGTGCTTAAGGAAACACAATGGTAAAAATTAATGACAGTGGTTATGTATTGAAGGATACATTGAACAAGCCGAGCAGCGGATAAAGTCGTAAAGCATTCCGAGGTGAGGCAGGACTTAAAAAAGTTAAGATTACTAAGTCTCCACGATACAATATCAGTTCATTTGTGAATATCACAGACGACGCAAATCCGAAGAAAGTTAATGTAAAGCACGGAATGTAGTTCTGAGAGTGAAGTGAAATGTAGCGCGGCAAACGCTCCATTCCATTCAGTGCTCTGTCTACGGTAATTGAATTCCGAAGGTTGGGATTTTTTAAATTGCGCTCCTGTGAAAAACATGCTCCTGTCGACCTAAGAGACTGGTGGAATGGCGTATCTATCGCACGATTTCCGTTGCACTGAACACTAGTGAGTTGCATTCAATCGAGGCGTGTTTCAGGAGTGTGTACATTATAGTCAATAATAGGATATGCAGCCGGACAACCTTTGTCAACCGAAAATATACCAGATACGAAATGAGTTGGACTGAGTGGCAAAAAAGGCGAACTGGAAGTTAGTCTGAAGTCAATTCCAGTCTTTCAGTTGCCATGCGATTTTTCCGCACCTTACGCGGCCCCGGGAAACGTAGGGCGAAGCGACTCCGGACGAGCGCGTGGTCAGAGTCCACAAATGTGTTCCAAAACGACCGGCAGTCAGTTATGGACCCGCGCCATCGGTAACTGATGGCAA
>NW_008752064.1:315058-363269 GCF_000715545.1 Opisthorchis viverrini | reverse complement strand
AACCTGGTGTGAGAGACTCTGTGAGTGTCGCGGGACACTCTCCAGTATAGCTCAATGGATCGCTGAGGTGCGCAAACCGTCACACCACGGTAAGGTCCAGTCTCTTCGTGACGGGATTCCAATGAAACGATAAAACAGATGGTTGATGCGAAATTCACCATAATCCCAGATCTTTCAAACGGTTTGCTTCTCACTAGCTCAATGAACTAAACTGTGCAGACCGAAGAACTGACGAAAAGTGAGTTCATAAATCGGAAGCTGAAACCGAAAGGTAAGAGCTGAAATGAATCCCACGACCCTGGAATGCCAACTTGTAAGAAACCTATCACAGACAGCTTACTAGATTACCTGTGGACAGAATACCAGCTACTTTCCATATATGATATGCTTCGTTCCGAGTACAAGGCAGAAATACAGCCACCTAACATTTGGCGAGAATGCATGAATAATATGCCGAATCACGAAAACCCTACGCCCGGGAGAATGCCAATGGCCGAAATATGCGTTTTGGAGGTCAATTCATAAGTACCAACAACAACATACCACGCAACTCTAGTAATCCCTCACCTTTAGATGTTTCACCATCTGAAACACGAGGAACAGCAGAGAGACTAGTACAACCTGCACTCGACATGCATTCTTTGAGTATCGGGACATGAATGAAGATTGGAAGAAACCATGAGACGGAATTTAGGTCGAATCCGTTACACTATTGGCTTGGGGTGGGATCGAACCGTTCTCACGAAATCGTGCCTTATCGTTTGGTTGCGTTTGAGATAAGCTGTGATGGCGGTGTACTGCTGCTGGCACCGTTTTAGGAGATCAAATCATCTGTGGACATACTATAAACAATCGAGAAGAGCTCCACAGACATGAACTGAAAGCATTCGAACCTATCAGGACAGTTCGTCGGTGGTAAACGAAGCCAGAACACTAAAGACAACAGACACATGTGCGAAGGGAAACAAGTGCATGCGGCAATAAAATCGATTAAGCCCTTTAGAATATAACAACGTAAGGTCAAGTTAGGCGGAACAACACGGTGGTCGGTAGCTAAGGCAACTGGTTTACGGTATGACAACGGTAGTGAAAGATTGAGTTTGTCACAGATTCCGCTGCTGGGTAGATACTACAACAGAACAGGGTGATTTTGAGAACGGCCGACAACGCTTCCCCCTGGCAGCTCCCTAATGAGTTGAATCAATTGCCCATGAGTAACAGTGAAATCAGCGGTTTTCTCTGGCGCGTTGCATCGCACATCATTTTTTGAGTTGGAGCCCTGAGTTTGAACAGGACCGGTAAATTTCCATTACCGGCGCATAATTCGGGGCAAGTGTGTCGCATATGGTGAATTCTGGTTGTGGATTTCAAAGACATACAGCGTATTGAGAAATCCTGAAAAGACTATTCCCATGAATGCGCCGAGGAAGATGCACGCATTGACCACTAACCGAAAAAAATGAGACGATCAAGGTAGAAATGAAGGTTAAGTGTCCACTGTTCGTGCTTACATGTACTTCATCCAGATAACGAAAAGCAAGGTTGTGGCAAACGGTCGCCTTAATCTATAGTTCAGAATGGGGCTATCAATGGGGCCAAGAAAAGACAATAAGGATGGTGTTTATAGACTTACAGACAGATTTTCGAGCTATGGAACGAATCAGCAGGGACCAACATCAATAGGCTTATGGTCTGCTAAATACCGATTCGCTGATATGGTATTTTCGAACGCCTACAACTTGATTGGTATGTACGCTGCATCCAAGGCCTCTTGGTCGTTCCTAATCATGAATGAGATGTCAGATTGTCCCAGTCTACTTTCATTCTGGCAGACAACTTTCAATCACTTGTTAATAGTTGAGGATTTCAGTAGAAATGTTTTTACGTCATTGACGTGAACAGTTTGTATGAGTTGGACGCGTAAAGTCACATGTTAACGTTTAGTAAACAGTGGTATTTGTTCACATTACAGTCTCACCTTTTTGAGGTTCAACTACATCAAAATGGTATGAAGTGTTAAGTTACTAGAAGCAATTCTTGGCAATCAATTATAAAGTTTTCTCTCTATAATCAGCAGTTTGCATCTACCCACCAAACGGTTTTGCATACTCTGCCCGAAAATGTTTAAGGTAGATTACCGGTGTACGTGAAGAGTAAGTAACTTTACGTCAGAGGGGGGATTCTTGTGTTCCGCATAGGAGCCCTAAATAATAACGAGTATTATAATATCTCTTGTTTGATGAAGTTTCATAGTACGGTAACAGATACTCATGAGTACTGAGCATCATACGTATAACTGGGATCGGGTCGGGAAATTGCTCGTTTTCAGGAGTCGCAACAGTGAGGGAGTGCAGGAAATGTTGTACGGAAATGAAGCACCAGTGTTCTTATCTGATGTTGCTGTCAGTGATGATTATGATGATGCTAAGCTTCGCTTCATCTTCGTTCGTTTGAATGATGCAACTAGCCACCTTTTTCCGTAATATGCAAGCTTGTTATGACGTCATAAGTCCGGAAAACATCCCATGACATATTCAAATCTTTGCCCATAATCCTCCCATTCAGTCTATTTGCATCAGTAGTTCTCCCTGCCCAAGCTTGGACCACTATAAATAGCACCCCAACTTCTACCTGAAAACAAAAGATTCATCTAATCGAATGCTTCAGGTCACACCCACCTAGCAAATACCAATTGTAAATCATTAGTCGACTGAACTTGTTTTTCTATCGGCCAAGCGAAAATTTCGCATTTTCTGGAGTGAATTTGTAGGTTCAAAACAAATTTTGTGTTTCAGGCATCGGGCTTTGAATTCAGTTGACAATGTCAGGGGACATTTTCCTTTATAACTCGAGCTTATCACCTTCCATCAGAGCATTGACAACATAACGAGATATCCACGCAATTAGCAATCCATAGTCTAAATTTGATGACCCCTGATTGGGAGAAGAGGTACTGATAAACAGTAAAGTGGCTCCAAAAGCAGACCCTCAGGTGAAGATCAAATTCGGGTCAGTCTCGTCGGCGATTCGTTCACGAAACTGTTTTCCTGGACGGGAAAAGCACAGAGAGATGGCTAAAGCACACATACTAGTCAGGTATTAGCAGCTTCTTTTGTTTTCGAATGTTTCTGATACACATCTCCAGGCAGAACTCGGTGGCCTAAGGCACAAATGGAGAGTATGTATCGGTTCGCATAAAGCCAACCACAACCGTGTTGATACTAAGTCAATTAGTGTACCTTGTATGAAGGCCCATGATCAGATAGGATAATAATCTACTGGCTAATGTATTGGCTAACACAGTGCCTGATCGGAATTAACAGCTAGTTAGACAGACGGTCCTTCCCAGACTGGGAAGACAGAAGACAGGTTTCAGTGGAAGAAAACCTACTATTGAGGAACACAAAATGACAATGGTCGCCCTATTCCTGAGGGAGGATTAAAAACGTTAGCCATAAGAGTTGCCGAACTGCCCAAATTGTTTCCTGAAATTTGCTTTCGGTTACAGTTATAGCCCCCCACGGAGTAATACAGATCACCTGGGAAGATTGACGAAAACCGAACTCCTTCGCCAGGGCAGAAGTTTACAACTAGAATACGCTCTCGAGAGATCATGGGTAAAAGTGACCTCTCTCAAAAAAGGAGGCATTTTCCGTTGGAAGCAGGAAAATGTGAGAAATATGACTAAGAAAACTAGACCACGGAAGCATTGGAGTCTAGTATGTATTGTGTGTACGGAAATCGCGTTCCAGGTGTTCCTAGAACACCGAACGGGACAAAAATACCTATCACACCGATTGAAGCCACTCCTTGCTAAACTGTTTGCAGATGCCAATCCAGCTAGTTCCAAGCTGGGATTTATATACTACCACCTTCCTTGTTTTCAATGTTCACTTGCAGCCCAACAATGGATGGGTAGGTAGTTTGCGCTCATGCAACGAAGAGCGCTGACACAGCGAATCAAACACGTATTGGAGACTTACAGATCGATTTCCTTGCTGCAAAATTATACTGATGAGTGAGTAGTTGAACGATTCCCAATAATCACAGATAGCAGGACAGTCGGTTTACAAAAAGGGTCGATACTGGAACCTATGGTAACTGTAATCCGAATAGATAAGGTAAGTCCCACTAGCAAGAGAACCAGTACTGTTTCTCTGGTCTTGTGCACCTTAAAGCCAGAGCCGTCTAACGTGTGACACAAACAGCCAGAACAATGAGTATGTATTCAAAATAGCTGTCATTAAAAACATATTGAGAACAAAACATGGATTGAGTCTGCTACAGACGGATCAGACTGCATAGGTGATGGTTGATTTGTCCGCTAAAAACTTACCATGACTAGGCCGGACGAAATCACGACTGTATCGTGTTCAGTACACTCTCACTCACCGAGATTTTCCGTTAAAAGAGTGGTTTCGCCGAGCAGTCCTACTGGACAGAAGACTGGTTCGTTGATGGTAAGCCGATTTACAAGTAACCTTCGAACCCAACCCGATATAGGAGGTCAAGTGTCCAGTTTTTCCATCATGCCCAGTATTCTTCACAGACACACATACCGAATAAAGCGACAGCCCAGTGTATTTATTCCCCATCAAAGTAAACCTGGTGTAGAAGTCTCACCTTTGGAGTTTTCACTCTGCTCTAGAGTAACGAGAAACATTGGGAAATTCGAATGCAGTCTGATTCGATACAAGAGATCGGGCAGTAGTAAACAGTGAATCAAGGTCGCGCAACTTTAGGGTTCATTGAATAAAACCAAGTTCTTTTACCCAACTGTGAATGTCCGAAACCGACTAGTAGGAACGAATAGAAAAGTACAAAAGACACGCACCATACGTGGAAAGATGCGTACCCAACCCGTAACTGTTTTACGCTCTAAAGTGAATCAGACATCTGAGCTGGGCTTCTGCATGGATGGATCATCAAAAAAGGTTGAGCGCACTTAGACTGTATGCACTTCAACAATCCCAAAAATGTGCACTTTCCATAAGAGGGCGCGTGAACCAAATCCAGCTAACCATTGGGTAGCAATTCCGCTAAGTACTGTTGAATGACAACAGAAGGTTCGTAGAATAAGGGAACATAAAAATCGATACGCGTCAATTGGTACGCAGACAGAAAGAGAGTCAATGGCTACACAACATTCGAGATGGGACCGAAGCTACCCTCATTTCCTCCGACCCCGATTTCCCAAGAACAACACCTGTACATTAGGCTCATGAGTATTCGAGATTTATTATCCACAAAATTACATCACCACACTGCATGCTCGGTGGGCCGAAACGTTATCACAGCCGCTTTATCCACAACCACCCTTGAACAGCACTCAACATACAGGACACCCAAGTATCCAACAAAATAAGCAAAGAAGCAGTGCACACATTAATGAATAATGCTGTCAAGATGAGCAAGTACCGTGTACACGAAGCGTATGCGTATTAGATTTGCCTTTGAGCATCAGGCGCGTCTAGCATGCGCTATAAGGTCCATCGTGTACGGAACGCATAAACGTAGGGAAGCCTGTTAGGCTGACTATATTGAAACGGATGCACAGAGCCGAGTAAGCAGAGGGGAAAATCTTATGCGACTAAGAATCAAGAAATTTGGACCAAATAGTGAGAAAAACTGCTTGCTCTGTTACTGATATGGGATGGGAAAAAGGAATTCACAGTAGCCCAAATCACGGGAAGATCTATGGTTTGGGTTTCTACTTCTCTGGTGCATAAACACAGAGCGGTTGGATCGGTTGGAGAAATCAGGGGCGAACGAAGACGAACGAAGACGACCTCGATCTATAGTGCTTGTTGCACTCCAACGTATCAGGTTGTCCTGCACAAACACACGAAAAATGCGGGACATAACGGAAATACTTATATACAGCTGACATAGTCCTGTGAGACTTATGGTAGGAGTCATGGTGTGATTTGGGGACAAAACGTCCGTACATCATGGCATGGAATGTGCAAAACATTTCTTTTGGGTGATGCAGCATACCCGGAATGTTAACTTTCACACTCAGTCCTAATAGGTCTTACGCCATTTCAGCATAAGACGCAGTGAATTGGAAGTTCTGTGCACGACAAATCCAACTATCTGCAGTACTGTATATTGAAAAGGTTCTAAGCTGAACAGCAGCGGAGATAATCCAGAATACTGAGTGATCTTAATGGACAGTTTGCAAACTATTCTATTAAACCTCAGGAGTTATCCCTTCGTAACGTAGTTAAGAGGACACAGGCGTTCACAAGTGGTAGCTAACTGGTTTCGTTACAATGAATTAGTTAAATATTTTGCTGCCACAAGGCATGCTGAGAAAGCACACAGTGACGAGTGGGTCGATCGATTAAAACATAAATTATACACAATTTGCCATGACCCCAAAGTACGCTGCTCAGAAGCATGCCCGAAAGATAGCAGGCGACCTTCAGAAAAGGGGTCAATTACAGCACATTGGTTCGAGCCTTCACACACATGTTGACCACAATCGTGTGCACACGAGGAGTTGAGCAGCTTCTGTGCATTTTGGGGCGTACATCTAAATTCCACAGGAATAGCATAGAATTAATGGGACAGTCACTTGAAACGAAAGATTTGTGATTCGTCTTACTGGTGCCTAACAGTTGATAAGTTTTCGATAAAATATTCGCACAAGCTTCAACAGTCATTTGGATAGACGTTGGTGCCAAAGAAAAAATGTGCGGTGAAACTGGACTACAGTAAGTGTTCATCTGAAGTGACAGCTTTAGCTGAGCCAGACTATTCCCTCCTACACATTCTAAGTTGCTAACGCACTCCCTTATGGTGGCAACAGCGAGCGGAGACTTTACGAAAATGTCGTATAACGACCTTTCTTACAAGGCCCGTTTATGTTGTTTCTCCCACTACGTTATAGAATACATTTTCTTGCGTGAAGGAGCGACTAATCACAACCGACCGCATCAGCCACTTTCGCCGGGTTCTGTTGGCGTGTAACAGCAGAGGAAGAATAGATGATAAGAGGATCAAGAAAACGAACCTATTAGAAGTCGAAACCAAATGCAAGTGAAGACGATTCCCGTACACCCCGAGGAAAAACCTGATTGAAAATGGTTCTCCAAACTACGAGGAAGCCACTCAATTATTCAACGATCGACAATACAACCACAGTTCAGCGTTTAGAAATGAAACTTAGAAACTAAGTCGAACAGTGTATTTCAATAAACCTTGTATACCGAGTGCCAGTTTTCGAACGTAAGTTGGCCTCACAAGAAACATCCGTTCTCCCCACCACCAAATCCCACTACAGATAGGCTACATATGTGATGCAAAGTAATGTTGTGAACTTGACGACCGACGCGCCAATGATGCGGAAAACTGAGACTGGGACTTACCAACCGATTTACGGACTATAACCACCATGTACAGTGGGACAGTAAAGAATATATGGAGTGAGCAAATAACAGGCAGACCGTAGGGTAACGAAACTAGGATTTTGTAGGATTTCAGGAATACAAAGAACCATCCGATGGGTCACGCCTTAGTGGAATAAGGTCTCATCCGCTGTGTTGATGAAGTAAGAGCTTCAATAAGTATGCTAACAGCTTCCTAGTCTGTAACGAAGCGGATATGAAGGGAGTAGTCCGGAATGATGTTTAATTGCATAGAACACACCCAACAGAATGTAACTACCGCAACGGACGCACGCGAACACTTAACACGAACTAAATATGTTGGTATCCGTAGCAAATTCAGCACCAATGTAACCAAACAGTTTTGGCGTAGTATGCATCCTGTTGAGTAGTGTCGAATTTGGGGAGAGATCCTGCACGGAAACTTATATTTTGGGAAGCCCATTGTAAACTCATTTGATGTTAACAGGAGACTCGACCAGAAGAAAGCTGAATCTCTTTTCCAATAATCTCCTTCATAACTGTGACCGCACTTTTAGTTGGCGATTATTATATACGGAAGATCCTGCTGATATTCAGTTGGGCCTACCATTGACACCAAACGAGTGTACAACTCCACTTACTTACTATTCGGTGTTTGAACAGGAAATCAGGTTGATATAAACTCGAGGACTACGCCCACCTAATACGCCCAGAGACGGGAAGAAACCGCTAGTGGGCTGCCGAACTGTTCTCAGTAGCCCTAATTAGGTCGGTTTCTATGACGGTGCTTCCATTATCTTACGGTGGTTTACGATCGCTGGAAGCGAAAACGACTGTAAGAATTCTTATCGGTTTAGATTTGCATTGAACATACTGATTGATACGTCAGCTGTTAACCTGGCTCACAATTTGGGTGTCTGCTAACTCCGACGGTAGCTTTGTTCCTCAGCAAGAATGTGCACTGTCTGATGAACACGCCCACAATGCCAACTTCCGATAAATACAGCAATCAAAGCCAATTGGAGCATTTTGGTATTAACCCTCCTTTTTAAAGAAAAACTAGAGGCACAAGTACCCCTAGTAGGAGAAAGAACTGTTCTTCAACGTCTACCTGGTTCCATACCGAGGATAAAAAGTATCCTAGCATATTTCGGAATCGCGTATCGAGAGATGCACCAGGACTGATCGGGCTGACAACAAAGTGACTCACTGACCTATATCATCCGGCTCTTCAAGAGTGCTACTTTTGACTTCCGCACGCCCGTTTTAATTAAACTGTTTTCATAAATTTTCTACGTTAATCCGCAGTGCGGCTTAGTTCCATGGGTGATGTAGCATCCTACCAGACACGAGCACGGTAACTTTAAAATTGCTCGCACCATTTCAAGATCACCAATCGAGTACCTAAAAATAATGTGTAGTTTGGGAATCTGATAATGACAAAAGGGTTACGAAACTATTTCCACAAACACTGGTCTGGTGAAATTATCAGTCTGATACCGTCAAGTGAGTGGGTAACGTGTGATCACAGAAAAACTGTTCCTTTTTAAGTATAGGCTACCAAATAATGCATTGCAAAACAGGCTAGGTTGTAAATTCTCTGCTTTGGAAACGTCCACCAGATATAAAACCACCGTAACAGCAACCCACTTTAGGGGGACATACGCGCACACAAACGAATAAATATCACACTAGGAAGTAAAAAAACCGGTTTTGTATCGCAGAGGCGTAGAAGCTAGTGTAAGACCAGAAGAAATATTGAATCACCTTGCTGTGTCAAACAACTCTTTCCAACATCTGATGCTGACGAAATGCGTTATCATTTGTAAGTCAATTTGGTGGTAACGAAAGACTCAACTGAGTCTCTCGTTGATGATATTCTGCTTCAACTGTTACTCATAGAAAGTACATTGACCAGTATACGTCTCCCGCAATTCCTCCCATGGTCAATACAATCATATTTATATGTAATGTTATAACCTGTAAAATTAATAGGGCGATGAGTGTGCACATGCAGATCAGACTAGAGCCAAAAACAAAATTACACCTTGCTAATTGGTGCTGCGCGGCTATGCTCATAGTATCCAGTTGCTGACTATCTTCACTGTCCGTTCAGGGTTATACTAACTACAATAAGTCTATTAATCTCATTGCTTTCACTACGGGAGATGGGAGAAACAATACACCCGGACTTCGTGCAAAGATGATGATAAGGGAACAAACAGTACCATCAGAGGACATCGAGACATCTGGAACACAAAGAAAAGGTACACAAACAAGTCTACAGTTAAACGTTAACTTGAAGATTGGAAGATTGGAAACCGAGGAGTAATGTTCCAGAGCCTGAAGATTCTGGAGAAGGAACAGAGGAGAACAGTCCTGCGCCGCATTAGGTCTTACACTACTGAGTGTAGATCAAGACATACATAAAAAGAGTTATTTTTTATGGAGTGAATTGTGAGAACCGCAGTGTGAGAATAAAGAACGGGTTAAGCAGGTAAGAACCGGTAACCAAAGGTAGGAAGAGTAATTCCCATTCCAAATATGACAACAGAATTCTAGGGTAGATATATCATATAATTCTAGGTGAGTAAAAGTTGGTACACGACCTCCCGATACTGACCAAAAGGTCCGCGTTTAAGATAAGCGGTTTTCGATGGATTGTTCCGAGACAACTTTGAGCACCTTGTTACCAACATGAGACAAACACATGTATCGTGTGTGATACAACAACACCGATCCTGAGAAGTGGGAACATGCGTCAACCAGAACAGTTCAATTACTGGCCGGCTTACCTCCGGAAACCGTATTGGCTGGCATTATGCCCAAGTTTACGGACTTCTGTAGGGCACTAAATGTACTTGTCAACTATTCAGAAGGATGAAGGACACTAAACGTTGTCCCAAAAAGGTGTAGAGTGAGGAGCTAGTATGACACATGTATTCCTTCGAACATCAGCAAGCAGAAAAACTGCCCACTTTTTCTGTTAGAGTCATATCAACCCCGGTAAGGAAACAGTGGGCGTTTTGTTAACCTGAATAAGTTGATTAGCCCAATTAGATGGAGAAGACCCAACGTGAGAGGAACGCATCGAGTTCCCGATGAGATAAACTAGATCAACATAAACGGAAGTTCGATGTTAAATGGTGTAGGCGAAGTCAATCAGAAGAACTGTGAAGCTGTTTCATCGAGGGTAACACTTCGATATTCTCGAACGGAGGTCAAACATCCAAATAAGGAAGTGAATGACTGACCCTCAGGCGAAGGATGGGTTATCTGCGGTATGCATTCATATCATGAGATCTGTGCTGACTTAGTAAAACGGAAGCTGGAAGGTGTAGACTTACAGGTCGAGCGTCGCACTGCAAATCAAGGTATACTACCGGATATGATTTACACTTCAGCACGAAAAACGATCACTTCCAGTGAAACTCTCGGAAAAGCTAGTCAGTCGGTCAATCAAACTAGGAGGTACCTTTTGACGATACAAGCAATATATATACATAAAAATAAGTACTATATATATATATATATATATATATTTGTACGTCCCGATTCGACACATATGTTGAACAAGCCACGATATTCCTCATTCAAGGAAACTGATAATCCACGGAGAGGTTCAGTGTGAATGCCTGGCGATATTGAAAAAGACAGCTAATAACCAACAATACATGGCATTTCTCTCCTCGCAAGTGGAAAACCACTTTTAAGATAATCCGCTACGAGTGGAATTGTTGTAAAACGCAGAGTGGGTGGTTTCTACTGAACGTTGATGAAAAATCACAACAAGAAAGGGTACAGGACAACTAGAAGCTACTTGGGCTCACTCATTTCCGGAAACATCTTATTAGGTTGTCGTGATCACTGTTCAGAGAAATAACCTTAGCGTGACCGACGTATTGCGCGAATTTCATTCAAGCAATCACAAAGAATACCAGTTTTAAAGGGTTTTAAAAGAAGCCACTAGCGCTGTTCGATATGAAAAACCGAAAGTTTCATTTTGATTGCAGAAGGTACAGATACTTGAGGTTGAGTGAATGCCTCTCTGTTCGCTTTACAGTGATCCAAAGCCTGAACGTGAGCGCAAGTGAGCGCCCCAACGAATAGTGTCCACACACCAGGCCACACTGAAATAAAACACGTTTTACGAACACCAGCGAAACATTAAAGATTGAATTTTAGCAGTGTTAGTCCAAATGATTCACAAGTTGCGTGAGGTAGGGGAAAACAGATAAACTAAACGGATGAGAACGTGTCAGATGTCCCCGTAAGTAGTGATAGTGTGAACAAACGTCATGACCTACCTATGACGAATGAACGTATAGCGCACGGGACGCTGTAAATTACGTTTGATTTTTATATGGTGCGTGTAAAATCATGGAGCGTGCTCACAGAATGTGGAACATGATTAGGGTCAACTCACTATTCAAATCGACTACACGTGAGCTATCCTCGGCGTACATGATGATCTTAGACTCAACCAGTGATGACCAAAGGTCGCAGCGGCAGTGTTCTCGACCATGATCAGTACTGGCTGATGAGTTGTGCCCTCAGTAAATCACCTAGGTCAACTGAAAGACATCACGCAAATTCTCGTTATCGGTCGTGCGAATAAAAATTATGCACGTTGGCAGATATCGGCAATAGGCAGTACGATGGAAATCCGGTTGGCCGAAAGTGCTGATAGAGAATCTTCTAGTGTGTGTTGGGAACCGGGCTAACTAGAAGGTTACTACAAACTCTCTACGCTGGTCCAAAGTGAAAGTTGCTAAGGGCCGGGATAAAAAGTTTCACGACGAAACAGATCGCTCAATTTGCATATGGGACCGGGCGCGTCCCCCGACCGAAAGCTACCACCCTAACGTGGTAGCACATTGATCCGGTAGGTTACACTGGCTGAAACTCAATTCCTCAAGGTGTCATACTGAGAGAACTGGAGCAGTCTGATGACAGACAGCGAACCAAAACACACGCTCGTGCTACGAATAACCGCGATCGGTGGTGGACTGGAGTTGAAGCCATACTGTCCTTTGTGATAGGAGTGTGGAGGCAGTAAAACATTTCCTCTAGATGACCAGCATGTTCAGAATTACGGAAGCATAGCTGCTAGCTTGGTTGGTAAAAACTGGCCCTAAAGAAGTAAGTTTATTTGAATGAATTATCCCAGATATTCACATGATTGAAGTAGTTCATCATGAAAATACACGAAGACGTGGAGGACCTCACTTTTAGGAGTCTGAACCATATCTGTAAAGTACAAAGGGATATTTTTATGTGCTCGACATTCATATGGACTTTTCGTTCATTTTCTGAAGGTACTGTTCCAAAGCTTGATTTATCTGTATAAGTAAGTAAGTAAGTGACCTGACGGGACTTTTGTGATGTTGTCGGGAAATGCAGTGACACCCAAAGGCAGTAGGATAAAAAGTCATAAGGGGAAAGACAATCGAACAATCATGAAGTGCAGTGCACAACAACAACTAAACCCTGTGTAAGATCGCTTCGGCTGGTTTTCAAGTCAACGACGGGAGAAGCGTGTGGATGGAAAACAGCTGTGATCATTTACATCAGTTTACTGTAGACATTAGTCGCGGAAAGGGTTCAGTATTTGTTGTTGGATGGTGCTGATAGCTACGCACGGCGTGCCTGGATCATACTTTCGCCATTTCTAACCATTTGTAAGTCATGGTCCAATGTTTCCATCTGGGAAAAAGACCGCTATCAAAGGTGCTGTGGTGTTCCCCCATGTTTGGCTGTAATTTTTGTTAACTGATCTCCTGTAGGATGCTTCCCCTCAACACACTATCATGCTGAACAGCTCCGCGAGGCCGGCAGTTGCCCAGCACGTGATGTATGTTACGCAGGAAACCCCACGGAACACGATAGTGTTCAATGAGGCTGAATCACTTTACTTTCTCACACGGTGGAAATCGGAACAACCGTGCAAAGAAAGATGGAATTGTTTAACATACATTATTTAGTCGTACTGTCAGTAAGAAGAGGAGATACCAGGTTCATAAAAAGACTGAGGTTGTACTTCGCTGAATGAAAATCATCCTACGGAACAGACGGTCGTACAGCATACAGAGCAACTCGAAAGGGCCAGCTCTTCCATCAAAGTCAACCTTCTATCCCGCAAACCAACTCACATGTCCTAGATCCGGTCGAATGGAATAGGCACGAAGGAAACTGGCAAGTATGACTGAAAACCGATTTGTCAAATCACCCTACTTACAGTAGGGTCTACAAGGGTCTTGATGGTCCTGATGACTTTCGTAGAAGACATGGAATACCGGGGGCGAGATGGCCCAAGTGGTTGGAGCGCGAATTTACTGACCGGAAGGTCCATGGTTTGAACCCGACCTGTGCCTCCCGACTTCCCCTGTCTAGGCTTGGGCAACCTGGCAGTATCCCAGCCCTCGTGCTTCCTTCGGGTGGCATGGCAGCTAGGCACCGAAAATGTGCTACAGCTGAACGGTATACCGTGTAAATCATATGGTTCATTTACAGCAGAGTTCTAAGTTGAAATCAATTCAAATTTACGGACGCCCTGAGTTGTCCAACTCTTTTGTGTTTTTATCAAATACACCTCACCTTCGGTGGGTTCGGATACACCTAAAAACGGCGAACCAAAGTGTTCGAATTGATGACATTCACAGCTCGTTTAATTGTGAAATTTTTCATACGAAAAGTGGGAGTACAAGCAAAACTCAATAGGTTGATGGTGGGTTTAAGTTAAATTGATGCGAAAAAGGCCTGGATGAATAGTTTGTCCAAACAGACTATTGCACAGTTCAACGGATTTTATTCACATAAATTCACAAAGCACCGGTAACTTCTCACCGTCACTGTGTTCGACTTCATGAGAAACACGGTCATTCGGATTACCGAAAGCATTACTGAGCATGTTATCTTCATAGGCGTAGGCGAATAGTGAACATTCACTTGTAGTACTGATAATCGAGATACAAACTTCAATCATTGGACAGCCAGAATTTGTAAAGCAAAAAGCTCGAAGAAAGAAAGACTACACACCAAAGGTATCCGACAGAACCGCACACATTTATGAAGAAGAAAAACGCTGAACAGAGAGCTGACGCGCCGATAGAGAATACTAAGTTATGAATTAGGGGTAATGAATCTCGTCAGCTTAGGACGATACCATAAAGTTTCAATAAAGCCGAACGAAATGACAAGAGGTATCGCTATCAAGGGGTCTGAGCTTTGCGTCAGTAGTATTCGTATTGAAAAAAAGATACTAGCAAGCACGTCCTAATCATTTGGAAAGGACCAAATTGAAAGCAAGAAGGAAGTGCTCAATGTTCCTGTTTTCATACAATGTAAAAAGATTTATGAATAACAGAGTAGATAGCTGGCTCAGATGGGATAACAGAACGAAGTATCTGTGTTCGATCACTAACTACCATTTAAGGTATCGCGAGGAACTTACACATCGATTTGCGTGCTACAGAATAAGTCAGTGTGGAGAATCGAAATAACGTCTCAATTCCGTCAAAACATCGATCCGAATGAGTACGTGAGAACCGAGTTGGAATGTACCAAGAAAATTGAGGCGGAATGTACCCAAAGATGTGACAGTGGTCATTGTATGGAAAAATACGAACTTATGAGAATTCGCAGCATCACATTAGAAAAACTGCAAGTGTCAAACGAATGGTCCGAAGACACCTTTATTCAATACTGTCATGGTAAAGAAAACTGTATACATTCTGTATTTTGTCCTGGAGGTTCGTACTTAGTGCAATCCATTAGAGAACACAGTCTCACCTTCAAGAATTTCGACTAAATCGGAAAATTTCAAAGTTGAACAATGTAAGTGTTAGTAAGCTCTCGACCAAGTTTAAGCGACAATTAAATCAACGCTGGCATACGGCTCCCATGGATGGTACAGCAAACGCAATTCTATGGGGCGCGTTTGACTGATAACATGCGTCTACCATTCGATTCCGAATGCTGCGAAAACCGTTCATGCTTTCATAAGCTCAATTCCGGAAATCCCAACCGAGAAATATTATGTTCGTTCACAGCCAGCCTACGTTAATAGATATCAATTCTCATAAAGGAAGCTACTCACAAGGTTGCTTAAAAACACTTCGACAGCCCACGACCGGTTTCGCCCGTCTTGGGGCTCATCAGGTAGGATATCGATTCGCATTAGATTTGGAATGCTCCTCAACGAGCCAGTAGGAAAGAGTCCAAAATAGGAATTTAAAAATCCTTCGTAACAAATTACGGTGTGAGAAACTCGCATGACACATCTTTCCTTCTTTCCATTTTGTCAAGTAAAAAATAGCAGGCTTGTAATCTAATGGATGGGGTAACAACACTGCGCGAAAAACTTAAGATATTTAGATAAGGAAAACTACTCACAAGGCTGCTGAAAACTCTTTGACCTTGTTCGTAGTTTCCATTTTGAAAATATACTACAATGTCTCGAATACCGTGAGAACCAGAAAATGAGGTAGCCTTTGTGCAGCATATAACTGGGGAATATCATCGACGAGAGATTCAGTTGTCTCTCGTGAAAACCAAATTGATTTGCAAAGGAGTGTATTTGTCGATGAAGAAATTTAGCTTTGTGTGATTGAGTCAATCGGATTTAGAAGCACGTGTCGAGCGGCGGCTGCCGTGAATTGCGTTAACACTGTACAGGGTACTGATGTAGTGCCCAACATCTTGGTTGATTTATAAGGAAGTATTGGTGTTGTACGCCCTTGCTTATCGAGCTTCGGCTCATGAGGCTTCTTTCGGTTTTCCATACCACCTACCTACCGGTCTCTCATCTTGTGTATATGAGCCCTGGAGCTAACATGCCCAATCACACACAGCCGACGGCCGTCCATATACAGCTGCACATACACACTCACCAGCCTCACGCACCACACCAATAGCACCAGCCAGTTCACGTAAGTCACGGTACACCAGGAGCGGTATTCTTCAGAAAGGGAGCCAGCGAAGCATACAGTGATTACCATTTTCGTGGATTGACGTGAGTGTTGGTGATGTAGAAACTTGCTTCCTGGGCTTTGGCTCGTGAGGTTTTTTTTCGGTATTCTAGTCGCAGAAATTGTCGTTGATCTCTATTTTCGAAGAAGCACTGCCCCACGGTGCTTCAATGGGGTGCAATGTAAAGCTGTTCTATCGGGACTAGAAATCAGAAGCACTTAAAATTCTAAAATGGAATTCGAACCAGTATATAAGCTTCAAGTTAGGAGTAGCTACTGTTGCCGCTCCAATCACTTTCGTCAATCGGAAGAATAAAATAACAGATAAGCATCCAGTAGACCATCAGCCATGGCAACAACGAATTCAGAAAAATGAATATCACAGGCTGTTCTAGCAAATGGGTAAGTTGGACGTTAGTTCCAGAATCGTTTTACAGATTGTATCAGTAGTCTTCTTGTCAATGGTTTTTATTCCTGTATGACTACCCAGTATTACTATGACTAATACCATTAATATTAGTAGGCAGCGAGTGTCTGTGCTTTTGTGTATTCGACATCACATGGTAAAACAACGAGACTTCCCTCATCGGACACAGGTTTGTGAGGTCGAGTACGGTGGTGTGTCCTCCGTCTGGATTAATTTTTTTCCCCAAATATCCGCTGGCTGAGTTTCTTTCCGTAGCTCTCTTTCTCTAATTAAACTACTCCGCAGATAGCGAATTACGCTAATTTGCGTACCAAGTTGGTTTTGACAGGAGACTTGCCTGGAACCCAGTTGAATATCTCGCTTATGATTTTTCAGACTGGTCTAGGTACGGTGCCTGACCTATGACTGTGGCCTTTTCCTGAAGATCCAGCTTCAGTACTGCAATGGCCCTGCGGGCTATAGTGGCTGTTCCCGAAGGTTCAACCATATCAGGAGTACAAACGGTGAGCAGCCCGACGAAGAACAGTTGGTCCCCGTACTGCAAGTGATCGTATTACGAGGCTGTCTGGAGGTGAAGTCGCACTGTCTTCTGCGACAAGAGTGTGGAAGCAGTGAGGCGTTTCCCAGGCGACCAGCATCTACATATCTATCGTAGCAGCAAATCTGCCCTCTCCCGAGGAAAGGCGGATTAGAACAGGTCGACCTTAAAACTGCACAAACCAGTCATCCAACGGTTGATCGTTGGCGCATTATTCAGTAGGGTCAAATACTTTTAAAACAAAAATTTCTGGCGTTGCTCAAAAGGCACCTGCTGTGTGCAGCCGCATTAGGAGTGGGCCAGTTAGGCCTTCGGGTTCATTCTCCCTACGAACTGTCCTAAACCCCCAAGAGGCACAATCACAGTGAAATGGGTTAGAGCAGATTAAAGATGGTAATAGTTAGAATGATATTCATGTTAGGTCGGCGAGCCTCCTTGTGAACTCCCCAGAGGGTGGTCTTTCTTCAAATAAGTTTCGTTCTGAGGTCAGTACAGTTGGCGCAGTTAGTCGAAAGAACCGCACAAAGCCTGAGTTTTGGACGAGCCAGTTAAAAGTGTAAATTAGCACTATTTACAGTCCAGCATGTCAGTGGCTCAGTTATCGAAGACCGACAGCACAACATCAAAGGTTCTCGTAATCCACACGGGTAAACAAACCGGGGATGAATGTTGCTCTGCTTGGTTTTCTGCGTCAATAAACATCATAGATGAGCTTAATTGTGTAGCCGAACAGAGAACCTGGGCACATACACGTCTAGAGTAGGAAGGAAAGTCTTTTCGACGATTAAACTCGTTTGCAAATCAATTTAATTTTCACGGGAGACTCAAGTGAATCCCTAGTTTATGATGATCTTCAACTGAATGTGCTGTACAAAGGCCGCCTCATGTTTCAGTTGGTACGATATTCGAGATAACGTTGTCGAAGAGTTATCAGTAAACTTGTGAGTAGTTTCCTTTATGGAAGTCTTTTTGTCCTTGAATTCCAGTCGCAAGTTGGATTACACCAAATGCGTACGAAGAAGCAGTCAGACAGCAACGAAACACCATCGATGGGCAGGTTGACGGAAAATCATAGTAGACTGTCGGAGAAATGTGTACAAAAGCTTCCATTCGTGACGATATCTGTTCAACTGTCCGCAAAGAAGGTCAAACAAACACCAATCCCTCACCTCCTAGACATGATAGTGCAGAGAGGCAAATCGGAAGACGGGTCAGATCTTCCCAAAGTATAAAATACAAAATAGAAACAAAACAATCAACCATGTTCTCAAATTGGAAATGAATAGGATTTCCAAACTCCCTTATTCGCAATCACACCACATTATTAAAGATAATCATAAAAATGTCCTCGATAGTCCATTCAAACTAATCCAGTTGGATTTATTGCGATTACTGCTTGCTGAATGCATTCATTTCTATGTCTGTCAACGACCTCATACCGAGGGTGGTGCACGAAACAGAGGGGATCGTGCCGAGGCACCTATGATATTCACACCCAGGTTGTTCCAATAATGCCTTAGGTGAGAGCGTTAAAAAGTGAGCGAGAACGATCGTACGCCCGTCTAAATGGAACCTCACAAGTAGATTCGTTATATAACTCAAATAGTTTGTTGTGAAAATATATATGGATGTGGCGAATCTCACTTTTGGGCGTCTCAGCTACATTTGCAGAATAGACAGAAGTACTGATAAGTATGCGAGATCAAACTATGCGATGTAACCATCTGCCGAAGAATCGAATTCAAAGTTCGTGCAGTCAGAGGTTTCAGTGGAAATCCTTCTTCGTGCTCACAACAAAAATCCACTGTCAGTACTGTGTCCTAGTAACACTGCAAATCAGTTAATTAGCCAGTCATCACTGGGGTATGGATAACCAGTGTTTGGGTAATGCACGGGCGCTCGAGTCTTGCTTCACCATTACAGGTTTGTGTAGCCTGAGTTACCTTGTTTGATGAAACAACCATGGTTGAACTCTAGCCATGCACTAAGTCACCCTGAGGTGCGAACTGTTATACTTGTTCATACTCGTTTATAAACCCGTTTGTTGAAAATATGGACCAATAAACCGAGAACCATCGGTTTCCTTTGAATTCGAATAACCATAGTTTGCAAGGTTTAAAAACCTCCCGAAAAACTCTCCACGTGGGAAAAGTTGTTTGGAAGGCTCAAGTCGATACCCAATAAGGTGGCACATGACAGGACCACAATGAGTACACGAATGCCTCTTTAATGCATCACTGTTCGACAAAGTCGATGGCTAATTTGTACCCTACACTGCACTGGTTCAGTGTTTTGCGATTGGTTCACAATAAAAAGATTTGCAGTAATTTGGGTTGGAACGATCGACTGAGGCACATGTTGAAATTCCCTCCAGGCGCGAGGTGTCCCGAGTGACAGCATTGCGGTAAACATTCAGTGAAGAAGCCATGTATAGTAAGGCATTAGACAATGGTTAGAATCACAACGAACTTATCAACTCAACTATATGTGCGAACCAGTGATTGCGTACAGGTTTTGGCAAACGGCGTGCCAAAAATATCTATTCATATCGGTCTACTGAGAAAGAGATTCAATCGTATTTTTCGAGGTAATGTTTGTAAGTAGCTGGCTTAGAATACAATGTGAAGTGAACTACTCAACTGCATGTGATCATTTTGAAGTCAATTTATAATTATATGCGTATTGATTTGCTCATCTGTTTCATGTTTTTTATGAAATACGTTGAGTTCTCAATGTCTCACCCTCTTCAGTCTCATTCATATCTGGAAAAAAAACGGCGAACTAAGTTGTTAAAAGTGAAAACACTCAGGGTGTATCTAGTTACTACGATCTGTAGGCAAAAGTGGGTATCATTGGAGTTGACTTGACTTGACCTGGACCCCAAGAGAAACTACTCTATATGCACAGCGCAATCACTTTAATGAGAAAATGAAACCAGTCTTACACCGTCACCCACCGCACTATCGGATTCCTTAAAACAGATTCTCTCGGGAGAACGAAGCCACCTAACCTAACTAACCACCTCACAATTTTCACAGAGTTTGGATGAAAGACATAATGAACTTCTTGCCGTGCACACGAAAAGTAACCGAAAGATGCCGCCAAGTAGGTTGACTGCATAATTAATTAGGTGATATTTTAGCTGCAACGTAGTGAACGAAACCTAGCTGACCTGCCAAATTTACCAAAGGGAACAAATGTAGTCTAGCCATGTTCCATCTGTTGAGTTTGATTCGACCTGAGCATCATGAACTCCCAGATATGGGAGGACATCTGGATCGGTTCGGCGATTATGCTACGAACCTCGAGTTTGCAAAGGCTCGAAAGCTCCAGCGAAACTTACTGACACGGAAGTTCAAATCCATCCCTGGTCTCCCAACAGCTGCCTAGGCTTCACCAATCTCCTGCTAGTATCAGTAGTACAAAAGGTATGCATTCTGATCCCAGTGGCCACACAGTTACGATGTGTAAGAAAATACTGGTATCATATTGTCCAAGAATAAAAGAGGTATGATAACATCGTCCGAGTAATGAAGCGTCCACGAGGATTGTGCCAAAGCAGAGCAATTGTCATAGACAAGTGATGAACTAGAACTGAATGGTGATGTCTAACAATCATGAAGGCAATTTTAAAACAAACGAACGCGAGCGTCATGCCAGAGAGCGAGAGACTGACTTAGCGCCAGTAGGAGCTACATAGAATGTGATAAACTGGTGCTACGTAAGTGGTGACACCATACCTATAGCGATTCTTTTCATATGCAGGTGAAAATAAATGAATTTCAGTCAAAAGGGGTTACAGACCGTAGAGAGATGGGCGTAGAAAAAACAATTCGTGTTGCCACGTAACGTGAACTACCAAGTACTTGCTTGTCAACATCTTATTGAGCAAACGTTTCAAGCAATCGGCGATCAGTTATGGTCGGAAGAAACTGACGATCAAAAGTCTAGAGACGTCGGATCGTTCAATCATGAAATAAAATCGCCCTCACGGTTAATTTGCCAACACTGCCTTTGGGCTTTGGTGGATTCTTCCGCAGCCCCCCACACTCCCAAAAAAAACATTTTCATCCTAATATCAAGACTCATAAACCATTAAAAGGTGCATTCTACGGTGAGGTCAATTAAACGATTGAATAGGGGTGAATCAATAAACATATAGGAAAACCGGTGATAAGTCCGGTAATTTTAGGCCATCTCGCCGACGCATACAGTAATCACTATTCACAAGAATAGGCAGCCAACTTCCGTTTAAATATTTCAGTGGCGAACTGAAGAGGCCGTTGTCTGGAGTCTAAGGCGCAATGCCGAAATTCCCTTTTGGTGCCACTAAAAGAACGCTGACGAACCGGGTCATCGTGGGGAGAAACGAAAGGCTAAACAAATTCTCAGATGAGAAAATTACCGACAGTATCTGGTAGGAGAAGATGGACTCACCCGTTGGGCCAGACCTCACAGCACCGTCTGGAGCATAATTTTCACGAGGCAAACTAGTCATTGAACCGCTTGGAGGGCGTTGGTTTTGACCTGAAGTAGAGTCCGGGAATTGGATGTGCTCTGTAAATGAGAAAAGTAAGTAGGGTGTAGCCGTGAAAATACTCAAAGATATGCCGTCATAATAGGAATCTTAAGCGGGGAGTAGTCAGGAGAACCAAAGTGATGGCGAGTGAGGTACTTAAGTATCCCTATTATCACCGTGACCGCTACGTTGTGACAGGACGGTTGTGCTGTATCAGAGAACAACTCAAATCCCAGCTATCAAAAGAGTGACCGGATGCCGGGTTTTCACACATTCCACAAAACATGACTATGGAAGATAATCTGGTTAAGTCTGTGTTTGGGTCTACCACTAGTTGGAAATGCAAATGCATTACCGTTTCTACGGAACAAGTCGCCACATGTTCCAACCCCCAACCTGGAGAGCCAGGAGACTGGGTTCGTCAGACCTCTAACCTTGACCAACCTGGTATGAGAGACTCTGTGAGTGTCGCGGGACACTCTCCAGTATAGCTCAATGGATCGCTGAGGTGCGCAAACCGTCACACCACGGTAAGGTCCAGTCTCTTCGTGACCCAATAAGGTGGCACATGAGAGGACCACAATGAGTACACGAATGCCTCTTTAATGCATCACCGTTCAACAAAGTCGATGGCTAATTTGTACCCTACACTGCACTGGTTCAGTGTTTTGCGACTGGTTGACAATAAGAAGATTTGCAGTAATTTGGGTTGGAACGATCGACTGAGGCACATGTTGAAATTCCCTCCAGGCGCGAGGTGTCCCGAGTGACAGCATTGCGGTAAACATTCAGTGAAGAAGCCATGTATAGTAAGGCATTAGACAATGGTTAGAATCACAACGAACTTATCAACTCAACTATATGTGCGAACCAGTGATTGTGTACAGGTTTTGGCAAACGGCGTGCCAAAAATATCTATTCATATCGGTCTACTGAGAAAGAGATTCAATCGTATTTTTCGAGGTAATGTTTGTAAGTAGCTGGCTTAGAATACAATGTGAAGTGAACTACTCAACTGCATGTGATCATTTTGAAGTCAATTTATAATTATATGCGTATTGATTTGCTCATCTGTTTCATGTTTTTTATGAAATACGTTGAGTTCTCAATGTCTCACCCTCTTCATTTCATTCATATCTGGAAAAAAAACGGCGAACTAAGTTGTTAAAAGTGAAAACACTCAGGGTGTATCTAGTTACTACGATCTCAAAAGTGGGTGAAAAAAAACGGCGAACTAAGTTGTTAAAAGTGAAAACACTCAGGGTGTATCTAGTTACTACGATCTGTAGGCAAAAGTGGGTATCATTGGAGTTGACTTGACTTGACCTGGACCCCAAGAGAAACTACTCTATATGCACAGCGCAATCACTTTAATGAGAAAATGAAACCAGTCTTACACCGTCACCCACCGCACTATCGGATTCCTTAAAACAGATTCTCTCGGGAGAACGAAGCCACCTAACCTAACTAACCACCTCACAATTTTCACAGAGTTTGGATGAAAGACATAATGAACTTCTTGCCGTGCACACGAAAAGTAACCGAAAGATGCCGCCAAGTAGGTTGACTGCATAATTAATTAGGTGATATTTTAGCTGCAACGTAGTGAACGAAACCTAGCTGACCTGCCAAATTTACCAAAGGGAACAAATGTAGTCTAGCCATGTTCCATCTGTTGAGTTTGATTCGACCTGAGCATCATGAACTCCCAGATATGGGAGGACATCTGGATCGGTTCGGCGATTATGCTACGAACCTCGAGTTTGCAAAGGCTCGAAAGCTCCAGCGAAACTTACTGACACGGAAGTTCAAATCCATCCCTGGTCTCCCAACAGCTGCCTAGGCTTCACCAATCTCCTGCTAGTATCAGTAGTACAAAAGGTATGCATTCTGATCCCAGTGGCCACACAGTTACGATGTGTAAGAAAATACTGGTATCATATTGTCCAAGAATAAAAGAGGTATGATAACATCGTCCGAGTAATGAAGCGTCCACGAGGATTGTGCCAAAGCAGAGCAATTGTCATAGACAAGTGATGAACTAGAACTGAATGGTGATGTCTAACAATCATGAAGGCAATTTTAAAACAAACGAACGCGAGCGTCATGCCAGAGAGCGAGAGACTGACTTAGCGCCAGTAGGAGCTACATAGAATGTGATAAACTGGTGCTACGTAAGTGGTGACACCATACCTATAGCGATTCTTTTCATATGCAGGTGAAAATAAATGAATTTCAGTCAAAAGGGGTTACAGACCGTAGAGAGATGGGCGTAGAAAAAACAATTCGTGTTGCCACGTAACGTGAACTACCAAGTACTTGCTTGTCAACATCTTATTGAGCAAACGTTTCAAGCAATCGGCGATCAGTTATGGTCGGAAGAAACTGACGATCAAAAGTCTAGAGACGTCGGATCGTTCAATCATGAAATAAAATCGCCCTCACGGTTAATTTGCCAACACTGCCTTTGGGCTTTGGTGGATTCTTCCGCAGCCCCCCACACTCCCAAAAAAAACATTTTCATCCTAATATCAAGACTCATAAACCATTAAAAGGTGCATTCTACGGTGAGGTCAATTAAACGATTGAATAGGGGTGAATCAATAAACATATAGGAAAACCGGTGATAAGTCCGGTAATTTTAGGCCATCTCGCCGACGCATACAGTAATCACTATTCACAAGAATAGGCAGCCAACTTCCGTTTAAATATTTCAGTGGCGAACTGAAGAGGCCGTTGTCTGGAGTCTAAGGCGCAATGCCGAAATTCCCTTTTGGTGCCACTAAAAGAACGCTGACGAACCGGGTCATCGTGGGGAGAAACGAAAGGCTAAACAAATTCTCAGATGAGAAAATTACCGACAGTATCTGGTAGGAGAAGATGGACTCACCCGTTGGGCCAGACCTCACAGCACCGTCTGGAGCATAATTTTCACGAGGCAAACTAGTCATTGAACCGCTTGGAGGGCGTTGGTTTTGACCTGAAGTAGAGTCCGGGAATTGGATGTGCTCTGTAAATGAGAAAAGTAAGTAGGGTGTAGCCGTGAAAATACTCAAAGATATGCCGTCATAATAGGAATCTTAAGCGGGGAGTAGTCAGGAGAACCAAAGTGATGGCGAGTGAGGTACTTAAGTATCCCTATTATCACCGTGACCGCTACGTTGTGACAGGACGGTTGTGCTGTATCAGAGAACAACTCAAATCCCAGCTATCAAAAGAGTGACCGGATGCCGGGTTTTCACACATTCCACAAAACATGACTATGGAAGATAATCTGGTTAAGTCTGTGTTTGGGTCTACCACTAGTTCTCCGATACGGGCGTTAGCGCTGAGGGACGTCAGTGAAGCCGATTCATCATACAAGAATCTGAATCACTAAAACCGTGTGCTATTTCGTCTTTACATTTCCCAGAAAGACGTTCTATTAAAAATTTACAAACGTCCCGATGTGAAATAAATACTTGTCATGGTCTTGAATCCTTGTGGGTTCACGTCCAAGGTGCTTGTCGCTGCACCACTCTCATTAGGCAGTATGACACCACATAGAAGAAGCATCTAGAGCCCTGATGAGATTCCCAAAAAAAAACGAGAACAGTAAACCCACAGTAAAACCTCTGAACAGGAGACGCCAAATATGACAACCCTGACAAAGAGACCTTAACGCCATTCGTTCTAGTTTATGCTCGAAATTCCCGGGAGATTTAGAGACGCTATCAAGAAACTATCTGGTGTACAGTGCTGGCGATTTACTCTGTAACAAGAAATGCTGTCAACCAATAACCTAGAATCATTTACACGAGCCCAAACGCGAGGAAGAACGAACGTAGTCTCAGCAGATGAGAACTTGGCCGTTTCGCTGTCCATTGTTCCATGAATGGTTAAGGGTCACACACAAAAAACGGTAAAAATTATCGCCCGGGCCTCTTCCACCATAAAAAGTGTGTAAGCACAATAGCGCTTGTGAAGGAAACTTATGCCGTTCTTCGTGCGATCGAATCCGGTGGAGTTCCTTTGCTAAGTCTCCCATAAATAAAATGAATCACCTAATCCCCCATGAATGTCCCTCATTTGAATGAGATTTCACCTTGTAGGTCAAGTCAACTGAACCTTAAACTGAAATACTCGGTAGGGTGCACCTGGTGGTGAGACCCTAGCAGCTGAACACCATATCATTCGGCCACAAGGGCCACGTAAGCAATACGATTGGATTACACTTGGAAAAAGTATGGCATCACTATCATTCGATAAGACAGTTCACTTGACGTGCTTCAGTAATAACCGCCTCCATCGAGGTATTACTCGCTAGCCAGTTCTGCGGGGTTCCTTCTTATCCATTTGGAGCCATTCGTCCTCATCAAAAACAGACACCTCCTTTGTTACGAACACCATTAGACAACCATCCCCGTGTGACCCATAGGTATTCAACGTAGACTGTTGACCAAAACGGCTCTTCTTTCGAGTTCCACCACTCTGATATTGAGATCGCTTCTGATTACGTTTGTGTCATCTGACAGAAGTCTTCAACCAGTCGTCCACCATCAGTCTACGATGAACGACGCAGATGAAATATGATAACCCCCCCCCCTTCAGTTTGTCTGGATACCATTCAGCTATGCAAAGTCACCTTACCCGTTGAAAGGCTCAGTCACATAGTGTAGCACGAGCAACTAAAACCAGTACCGGTCCTATGTACTTGTCGTAGAATTAAACCGATCTGTTCTAACCAGGGGCACTGACACAGGGCACCAAAAAGTGGCCCCACCTCCCTAGAAGAAGCCACACTGGCGTTTTCCTTTAGCCACGATCCGGGGTGAACCCACACGGAAGTTACAGTAGGGGACGAAACAGCCCATTCCCCGATAGATGAATGGTAAGTAGACATGATCACAAAATACTCAACTTAGTCATGCGTAGCAGACCGAATTATTTAAGGTTGACAAGTACCCTACCTTCACTGATAAGCAATCCCATTCAATTTCGTTCAATGCCCACCTCCCAATGCCTATTTCATAGTGATAGTCATACGATCTATTGAGTACCAACCACTCAGCTTTTCACCAGTGAGAATCGCCTTTTAGCTTGTTCCACAGCCATCAAGGGAAACCGACTTTCGGGCGAACGATTCTCGTCCACGACCCCTATCCAGTTGCAATCTACTGTACAGCTTGTGATGTTTATGTTCCATCCTAGCTTAAATAAATATGATCCACCAATATCATCCGTGAGACGTTTCGAACTTCAGAGACAAATACCGCTTTACATGAGTTAGTGGGCGAATTTCAGTGAATTATGGTGGCTGCATAGTCGTTTCACGACCACTCCGGTGCACTAATTCCCCGAGAAATTAAAGTATTTCACCTTTTTATAAGGAAAAATATTCATAAAGTTGTCGAAAACACTTGGACGAGAGATTCAGCTTGGATTTATATGAGTCTCCCGTAAAGACCAAATTAGTATGCAGATGAGTCTGCTTGTTAAATGCTTTATTTTGTTTCCCATGGGAATACTCAAAAGAATAGCGTCCCATCTTTTAAAAAAAATGTCTCCACTAAGGCCCGACAACTACTTTACTTTCGGATGGACAGCGATCGACAAGACAGGACGAACGAGCCTCAACGAACGGCATCTAAGGCATAAAACAAAATAGACACTTACCTCTAGATGAAGCCACAGACAGAACGCTGGAAAGCAAAATAATCAAAAGGTGTAAGGCGTGATAATAGACACTTTCGACGTGGAGAAAAAATAGCCAGACGTGTGATAATCTGTTAAGACTTGCTGGATTCACTCGGCGAGTGTGTTACGCGCCTAGTAAGGAAGTGCAAAACTTACTACTGGGCTAAAGAATTTAGAATACTGGCAGTTTCGAAAACGCAGCTAAGCTGGTGGCAGTCACGTGCGATGAATCGGGCGAGGCGATTGTGAGCTTGTGTAGAAAGGAATACAACCAAAGCTGCAGAAAAACAAGTCTGAAGAGGTGAAAACTGCAGCTAATCGATCACACAAGTTGGTGGGAGTGCGTTGGTTAGGTGATTAGGATAAAGGGATAGGTACATACCGGTTTATCTCGCGCACACACTCTAAGGTAAATTCTCAGATGAAAGATTTATTCAAAAGATTTGAACATGAACCGAAGGAAAAAGTTCGAGAACCAGCTGAGAACAAAGCCCAAAAGGACGATCCATTCTGTGGGTAATTACTACACACTGACATGCGTCTTGTCCAGGACAACAGGGATGTAAATGTCTATTACGCCATTTTAGATCACTCAGACCCTATTGGGTCTTAAGGTTAGGATGTAAGTTCTCCAACGGAACTAATACACCTGACCTCTCCAGTACTCCACTGTAGGCCTAGATGATTTTGGGTAAATATAGACTCGCACGTCCAAGGCCCTGAAGGGCTCCTCAGTCAAGTCCGCTCCGAAAGCATAACTCCATCGTTCGCATCCGATCGTTACCTCTTCAACAGAAGCTACACCAAAGAAAAATCCACGACAGCACTTCCCTTTAGCCAGAATTCGGAGGATAATCTGCAGAAAAGACACCAGCCCCAGAAGAGGTCAAATACTTATTTCCTATGGGCGGATAACTGTATATGCCCTCTAATTCAAAAACGGAGAACTGCACTTTTTAACATGTATCGCACAAACCTGAGCATTATGGGGATATGCAACGTGCATAATTTCAATTTGGCTTTAAGAATTTGTTGAAGTCAGCTAGCAAAATGTTTCGGTTAGGTCATGGGACATGGAGGGACTTATGGGTTGAGTTGGTCGAATTCTGTAACCCATCGGTTCTAAGCACAGTACAGCAAGACTTGCATCCCAGCGCCACAGCTAAGTAACAGCATATCTCATAGACATAGCTAAAGATAACCAAGCGAAAACTATTTACTAGGCAAAAATGCCGCCTTCCATTTTCCCATCGTGTAAGGGACTAGATGCCAAGTTATGAAGTGGAACTGATAAATCTCACTGAGCTAAGCTAGCTGGGAGTGAGAGAAACCGTTTCTGGATTGATTTTCACATCTGTCCCAACTCCATGCGTTCCGCACCTACCTTCCATGGGGATCTGGATAGAGCTTGTCCCCACCGGCTTTCTTGGCCACGGCTTGTGTGATGCTGAGGGTGCTTTTGGAAAGTTTGCTCTTCACTTTCCTCATTAGGCCACGTTTCCCTGGAACAAAGGAAGAAGGAGAGATACGGAGTTTAAATACACGTGGGTGTCATTCATGAAGTTGTTAGCCAGATTAGACACACATCATCACGATCCTAACAGAAGAGGTGTAAGCTTGAGGGCTTCGAGCTCAACATCAAATTCTGACAGGAACTGTACGCAAATGTAGGCCCGTTGCTTAGTTACTGCAGTAATTCTTCTTCATAGCACCTCCAAAAAGGATGACTCAAATTCAGTTGCCTTAGAGAGATGTTTGTCATTTATAATAGTGTGAGAAGGGGGTACCCTACAAAGAGGGTCACCAGCAGAAGATTATTACAATCAGCACAGAGACGCCAGTCTAAAACTGGGCCCGAGGTCTTATGATATTACTTCTTCTGACTATCGAGCGAGGTAAACAAACTGGAGCGATAAGGGGTGATTTAATCGGCACTGGAATGAGGCGCGAGAAATTTTGAATAAACATTCCGGCTTGAAGTATATAAACAGTTAAAACACAACACCCATGGAGGCTTTCAACCGTGTGCGTCACGCCATAAATAGACAGATCAGATGCATGAACCATAACCAACTGCAATGCGTGCATACTGCTCTACATGTAGACACTATCTGGGAAATTATCTTGCCTTGTTCAATGAAGTCAAAATGTGTACGAGTATGAGTGTTGTCCGATCAAGAAGTGGAGAGAATTGATCAATAAGTAAATCATTAACACATCCCATTCAGTGTAAGACGAATTTTTAAAAACGTCACTCAACGCAGTTGTTGGATAAACACACGGCTGATAAACAGCAGGCTGAAAGGGTAGGAAACACTGTTGGGGCCACTTAATTGATCCTATTGGAAATTCTGAGCTGCACTCACTGAACATCAACCCTACCAGTCAAAGCCCTAGGTAACGAATATAGTGCTCCAGATCGAGAGTATCACCCACCAGTAACGCTTTCGAATCGAGTAGAACCACAGTTTACTTGTGCTTACTAATGAAACACCCGCTGATTTGCCACTAGGGGTGACAACGCGTTGCGAGTGGAGTGGAAGCGAACAAATCAATAAACCATCATTACAACTTGAGCTACGAATTTCCTCTTCTTCAACTGCTAAGTAAATAAATGCGTTTAGATCACCAGTGTTTGACTAGAGCGACGCTAGAATATGCAGTACTTTGATGGCGACTCAATTGAGAAAGTCTACAAGACGTCAGTTCAAACTAATGTTCTTTGGGGACCTGCAAGAAATAAACCGTTAATCTCCAACGTAGATGTGCGACAATCGACATGGAGTTCGTGTGCATATGTGACTTGGGTCAGTGTCCACAGTAGCACGTCTGATACGGTTCGACCGCTGAACGACGAGAGATCGGACGCGTGAGTCCGACATCTGGCATGCATTGTTTCGTGTACCTGTGTACCTGGGTTTTAACTCAAAACTTTTTTAAAAGACTATCTGTTCTAAGCGCCAGACAGGGATGGCTTTATGAGCATCTAACATACCGCTTATCTCGCTCTATCACAATATGAAAATTAGGAAAGTCCACCTACAGGGGAACCACGCTTATGAGAAACTACCTTTCCAGCATCACATGACATGCAGCTGTGTGCATTCCTAAAAAAGGTACGAATAAATTCATACCTCTTAGAATAGAGGCTTAACAAGTTACTTGTACGTTTAACAAACAAGCCTTATATAACCTTTTCCCACACTGTGTCCTTTAATCTCAAGTATGTAGAACTATTGACACCAATCTACTAGGTTGCGAAACGCAACAGTTGGGGAAAGCAAGTTGGCGAAAGCGGCTCATGCTCTCATTGGTATTGTCGCCGGTTGTACAGCTGGGATAAGTGGTCCCAAAAAAGGAATCCTGGCTCGAAAATAACGTGCACTACACGTAATATTGACAAATCAGGTGACAAGAAGGGCAGGAGAAAGAAACCTGTAGGAAAAAGGCAAAGAGAACAGCAATTCAACGGGAGATAATAGAAGTGATTGATTCACCTACCAGAATATCCGCTCACCGTCGACTCCGCGTATCCTGCCTGGTTGTTTTTTAACTGAAGAGCGGACCGGTAGAGGGGTGGGCGGCCAGGATCGTCCATATCGCTTCCATACTGTTGACTCCCACGCGTTGAACCCTCTTCGTCATAGGATGCTAGCGGGTTATACGACGCAGTACCACCCATGCCTAACGTGGCACCTGGTCGATTGGTCCAAGCGACAGAGGATGGTGCACCTCCACCGGTCATTGGATATCCACCCATGTAACTGGTTTGAGCGGACAAGTTGCTCTCGCTGTAGGCACCGGACACCATTGAGGCGGCTTTGGAGGATCTGCCGTCAGAGGAAAATGTCGAATGCCAATCATCGACACCAGCAGAGAGGCGCGTCCCGCTTGTTCCCTGCCTAGTGGTGATGGTGGTGGCAATGATCGTAGTGGTGTTGGTCGGAGTTCGAAAAGGCTGAATGCTAATGACTTAGAATCGATATTTGCAGACGGGGTTGTCATAGTGACAGTCGCAGTCGGCGACGGCGTGCGTACGGGTAGCTTAACAAACCGTGCGAAAGACTGTGATGAAACGCATGCTGTTCGGTCGGTGGGAACCAGCTATGCATGAATTTCCGATTAGTTGTTTTCATCGTCCTGCCGCTAGGCATGCATAGTATGCTAATCGGTGTAATTTGATCTTTGCCACTGAGGGCGCGCACACCAGAGAGGTAGCAAGCAACAAAAGATAAGACAAAACAATACAGATCGATATGATCTGTTGAGAGGGGTTGGAAACGCTGTATGAAAATGCATTAGACTGTAGAAGAAGCACAGTTGTCGCTATGCGCCGCGACGAAGACTATTCGTTTATCAAAATCGTTACCCGTACCGGATTCCGCAGAAAAGAAACTACAGTAAAATAGAGTGGCAGGTAGGAGTGGGGAGATTTTATGCTCATTGAGTGAATCAGAACTACAGTCCAAGAGCGGATGACAAGGCAAAACGACTCAAGCGCATTGTTAGTCAAACACTTTGCTTGTTTCAAGAAATTCAAACAGACGCGCGTGGGTTCCGAAATTTGTGTTAGCAGAGAGATTATTAGATTAGCTCACGCAAAAAGTCAAACCGATAAAATTGCGTAAGTTGGAGACAATCGTGCAATCGTCTTAACGTGCCTACAACAGCAGAGTGTGAAATCAACGATTATTTCACGGGACGTGTAGGTGCGGGACGAAATGGTATCACTGCAGTGTGAATGTGCTGGTGGCGAATGCGCTCGCTCGCGAAAGTGCAGCGGATTTCAGCGCGCAAATTCCAGCACACGAAATAGGAATAACTCACGATTCTGAGTCAGAGAGTGCAGATGAATCTTGACTTAATCTAGACAGCCTATATTTACTGGATACGAATTGATAAGAAATTCATATCATGAATTAGAGGAGAGTAGAGACAAAGTATCACGCTTGCAGTCGTGAACGCGTTCAGTTGACGGTACAACTGAGATGAAGTCTGTAAATGGCTGTAGAACACAGGTGTGGAACACAATCGGATGCGAAATATTCTAAAAGTCGATTAGCTATGGACAAAACCAGGCGCTGTATACACTAAAGGTTGTCCGCTGACTGAAACTCAAGTGACATCCCAATCACACCAACAGTTTTGACCTTGAACTGGAGGGTAGGATATCGGCTGAAAACTGCTCCTGATATCCCGCCTCGTACATAAAAGCAAACTCTCGCATCAATGGAACTAGACCACACTACAAGACTACCTGAAATGTGAAAGCAGTAAGCGTTTTTCCTCCGGGCCAAATTTTTCATATGAATGGGATCAGCAATACCGTGTTTTCCCGAAGAACGTAAAGCAGTGAAGAAAAACCCTAAAGCTCTCAGTTCTACCCTTCAACCATTTAACCACAATAAAATTTTCAAGACCACTCTGATGTGCTCAGCAGTAGAGTGAGCTGGACTTCCATCCTGGGAGTCACTTCAGTAAAGCCCTGTTCTCTTTTTTCCGGCGTATCCAGCTACATTCTATTAGGCTGTTTACTTAAGGTCGTGTTCTGCCAAATCATCATCATCATCATTACCACTGTCAGCTGTAAGGACCGCGTACTTGTCGTACAGTGGTTGTAGCCGCCACAGTTTCGTTCACCGATGATTTGAGGAGGTAGGGTAGATAGCTGCGCATTGGAGGTGGGAGTTGATAAATTGGTGCGTAAATGCGGTACTGTCAGTGGACTGTCAAGTGGCGGGATTGAGAATGGAGCTATGCATTGAGGGCAATAGCCTGGATGCACGAGCGTCATTGAGGACGCCACTGGGCCATGTCTGACAATGTCTCTAACCATTGATGTGGCCCGTCTCGGAGTCCCCATCCGGGAAGACGGCAATGACCAGCGCAGCTGAGTTTGCTGGTAGTGGCTTTCACAATTCGCTGTCAAGTCATTGTTTGACCGCCTCTAGCTCTCTTCCACCCTCCACTTGGTTGTGCGAAAAGAGCCCTCAGAGGAAGTCGGTCGACTGGCACATGCAGCACGTGGCCAAGCCAGCGTAACCTACGCAGTGTGATCAGTTCATCTATCGAGTTATTTCTTCCGAATACCATTCGACATACTTCAGCATTGCTGATCCGGTGTTCCCATCAGACTCGAGCAATGCTCCGGAGACATCGATGGTCAAACACTGCCAACTACAGAAGAAGCTAATGATTTCTGCCATTTGCTCCAACAAAAATTAGTTCCGAATCAGGAAAAGGTAACTTCCGTCACGCTACGCGATATCGGCTGTCTGAATTTCTAAAAGGATCTCGTACCGTTCAGAGCTGCTTACATCTGAAGCCAGAAACCCTAATAGAACAAGTTCATTCCAGCTCCGGCGTCGAGCAGAACAGATGCTCACTCCGCCAGAAGAATGCGGCACAGTAGTCTACTGGCCACAAGGTCCGTGGTTCGAACCCGACCTCCGCCAATCTAGGCTTGGGCAATCTGGCAATATCCCAGCCTTCGTGCTTCCTTCGGGTAGCACGGTAGTTGGGCACCGGAAGGGTGGTACGGCTGAACGATATCAATGATGCTCGTGCTTTTGGTTTTTTACCAGAAAGACTCTGTGAATGCCGTGATGTGTGAGCATCCTAGAAAGGTAGGCTAGTATTGGGGCCGCTATCCATCAATTTGTTCCATCCCTTATATTTACGGATATTTCTAATACCTCTCAATTGTTGTACGATGCAAAAGCCGAACTACACCGAAGTGGAAATGGAAGCTGATTCATTAGACTTCACCTGATTAACATCGCGAACTCCGGTTTTGATGAAGCGAATTCGATTTCCTGCATGGGAGGCTGAAAATTGGCTGAACGCTCCCGTCTTGAAACCGACTACACATGGTATCACATCAATAAAGGCGTAAAATATACTTTTCAATTCTAGAACTGCGTATAAAAACCATAGAACTGGTTTTGTTTCGGGTTGCCAAAACCAAAAGTAACTGACGTAAAAAAAAGCGCTCAGTGACGAATCTAAGCAGCGGCTTCGACGCATACTTGATTATTGATTAGAAAATATTAAATATCCACACAACTAGTCACGTGATCCATATGATCAGCGACTGTTTCAGTGAGTTCCCTGCAGTGTACGTTGCCATCAGCTGATGTGTGGCATGAGAGCGCAATAAAATGTTTACATGTTACGTGTGAGATCACCAATAATAAGAAACATGTGATGTGCCATGGTACGCCGACGAATATAAAAGACAACTGAAAAAGCAGTCGGTTATTAGCCTCTTCAGGTAGATTTTCTTGTCCTTGTGAAATCTTGGACCCAGAATTGTGTGACAGGGCGTAAGCCATGGGGAAATATCCGGGGTCTACTCCTAAGAACACTGCACTAGGAAAAGTTGGCTTAACCAACCGGGTGCAAATGGATGAACGCGACGGTGCGTCATTCCTCTTAAAGGACTACTGAGCACCACAGGACGAATTCCAGAACTATCCCAAATATTTGGTATGAAGCTCAAATTGAATATCACAGAAATAAAAGAGCACAATCAAAGGAAGTAACAGTAACCAATAAGTTCGAATGCAATGGTCAGTTAAACGTGATGCTCCCTAGTCTTTGGTCGGAACTAAGTCCGATCGCCATCAGAAGTGAGTTTACCGTCACACTGCTCAACCGGGTCAACAACATTTAGTATAGTGGTGCCGAGGAAGAACGGGCTCCACCGCGAGCAGGGAGAACCATTTGCTTCTTTGATTTTCGGCAGGGGAAAGTACTATCCTCCCGCAGTAAAACCAGAATGTCCAGTGTGCTCTTCGCAACTATTAGCTGTTTGGTGGTTCACTCATAACACAACAGACCTTTCTAGGCCATTTCGGCAGGTGAATCGGTAGCTGAACAGCTAAAACCACTCACCCAGGTTTATCTAGCCTAGCCAGTGGTGTATTCATACTAACCATCATTGAACTATTACGCGAAGCGAAGAAAAGTACGGACAAAAGAGCAACACTATCCCGTCACCTTGATTTCGGTCGACCCAAATGGGAAATAGAACCCTTATGAGATTTCGATTTGCTGTCGAGCTTGGTACCAGGCGGCCAGTAGCTAGTCGCCCAAATCCAGTAGACCAAACGACCCCGAGGACACGAATTCTTTTTGGTCGGCTCCAATTCAGAGTAGCGCAATCGTGAAGGGTCAAAATTTGGGGGACCCGTGCGAGGTACCTGAGCCAATGGGATGACAACCTGTCCGATGTGACGGCGTTCGCCGTCCAAGATGAGCATGACAATTGGATCCGTCGGGCTGACCAGGTCTCTGTAAAGGAAAGGTGGTGATGCACGGTACTGACAGATACACCGAAACGTTTAAACTTAAGACTTCAGGAAAAAAGTATACTGACTATTCCTATCTGGTTAGTGTAATCAGAATTAGCATAGATATTGAACGTAACAAGCTGATCAGACAAGTCAAACTGATTCCGAGCACACATGCACAGCTTTGTCTCGAACTACTAGAAAATACGTATCCGAATGTAGTAATTTTCGAGAGTACCAACCGTAATGATGAAAACATTCTGGGCAAACCATTTGGTGGCACCGTCCGTCCTCTAGATAAATGCAGTCAGTTCAGTTTTTCAGCCCATAAACCGTGCACCAAAGTGCAGCGGTTCCAGGTGCTACATCTTCGTTCACCGAGAATAAAGAGGATAAGGGAATGAGAGCTACGCCTAAGAGGAAATGGTCCAATCTGTCTGATCCAATCTGACGATACATGGATCTGTTTGTCCATATGGTAGGAAGTGGGACCATTGCAATGGTCATAGCTTTGAAGCAAGAGCCCAATTGGCTGTGTGACAAAGCCATATCTGTCAGGGCTATTAACCATCGGTGTCTCCACCCGCTATCGAAATCAATCATTCGTCTCCTGATACAAGAAAACCGTGAATTACAAGTGACAGGGCCAAACACGCGCAACAAACTGACATTAAAATGGCCACGCAGTCCTGCTCGAGGACAGCTGATCTTACTTACATATTAAACTCCGTATCCCAGGTGGGACACCCATCTTGAGCGTCCACGACATCCGTAACCATCTTCTTTTTCCCGCCTGCGACAACCACATGCCATCGTCGCGTTTTTGCACCTACCCCGATCGGATAAGATAAAAGAAAAAATGTATTAGTATACAGTACTCCACTGAAAAAGTAACCGTCAATTTGTTAGGTGCTTGTATCAACATGCTTGATGTTGCTAAATGGTGCACGTGCTTTCCTCTTTTGTTCTAATTCAGACGGTCCGACGCAAATGCCAGAGGGGGATTCATCTTGGCAAGCTCAATGAACTAGGAAATGTGCCAAAGCAAGTGCAGTGGATGTAACCTTGCAGACAATCACATGAAAAAGGTTAGGCTACGGCGAATGTAGGCAACGACAGCAATATTGTCGCCGGAAATATGCAGAGAACACAAATAGAACGGAATTGCATTGATTTCTGTATTTGAAGCCTACGTTCTTTCGAAATCGAACACTGTGTCAAACGCGTATATCAAATTTCCCAAGGTTACTTGAACGACGCCACGCAGAACTCAGCTCGAAACCAACGAGGACTCTAGTCCAACCACTCGTTAAGAAAGAGAGGATGAGAAGAGTGAGGAAGTGGAGCACGAGAGTGCATTCACCGTTCTCGAAACCAACACTACCATCGTCCAGAAAAACATGATACGTCACAGCTAGAGTGGTGTAGACTTGAAGAAGTTAACAGTAGCGGGAAAAGATTCTTCTGGAAACGTAAGATAATCAATGGCGACCAAGTGAGGTCGGCTCAATTGGTAGATGTTTTTTGTCTACCTAGGATAAGTCACTTCAGTTGCTTCACACAGTTCACTCCCTACAATCAATATTCCACAGAATGACAGAAGGGAGCCTTTGTGCGCATTAGTGAGAGGTGAGCAGTACATGTGCAAAACCATCTACCAATCAAAAAAAGAAGCTGCAATGAGCAAAGCCGGCAAGGACAGAGCAGCAGTCTAAAGTTCAGGCCATGCCTTGTAGTAGTCGCCGCCGTTTGCTTTTAACGTGTTTGTGGGAAGTTAGGCGAAAAAAGACGGAATGGGTCAAACTCACCAGAGTCCTGATTATTCTTCTCTGATTCTGTAATATTTAGTGAGAGCGATTGCGTGATGACTGTCACAACCGCCGGCAGTTCCGAAAGCCAATGGATGGATTCCAAGTATGGTTGAATCCCAAAACCGAGTTGTTCATGAGCTTCAATTCGGTAGTACAGGCCAGAAAACTCAACCAAGAAACCGAACGGAACTAGTGCACTTATGCACGCCCGTATCCACACCATTCGTTTCAACAGCCTTAACGGTGTCGAGTGGTTCACTCGGTAGGACGAAATCCTTCATTCGCTTATTTTTTCGATTATAAGAGAAACTGAATCACGATTTCCGTACATGTGAGGTAAACGCGCGTCACAGCTGCTACCACCGAATTATCAAACCCGAATACATAAACGCTTTGCCTCCGTGACCTTTCACGCTCACATCCACCACTAAGGTTACAAACCGACAGCAAACCACCGTTGAGAGAAAATGTGGATCACGGCTCCGTTACGACTGCTCGTAATCCTCCAAAGAGTTATTTAGAGGATTTGCTATGAAAGTCCAATCAACTGCTTTCTCGTGTGACAACTGGGGCTGACCAGTACCATCATCAACAATACATCATTAACACTACAGCCTATATAGACTCTGAGTTAAAATCATCATAGGAAAGAAAAAGCTGGATAGGTCTGCGTTCGCAACCTACGGCGAACCACCACCACATCAGAGAGACAGCAACATCAATGGTGACTGTGATGCTTCCGGCCGTTCAACTACAAACGATATTTATTCGTATTTAAGGTCTTAGAGTGAAAAGAAGAGGAGAGAGTGGATGAGGGAGGGGACCCAGTGCTAGCCAATCGCAAGCATCCTGACGTACCCATACTTCCAAGCGCTCAATCAACAATCTGGAAAGAAAGTGACAACACGAACGCCACGTCACCCGCCATTTCTTGCAGTGTCTTCAGCCACTGGAGGGCATATCCAGGAAGACGGGCCACACCAACAACACCCAAACTCTTCGTAGTTCCTTTCACATCCTTCTGCCAAGCTATGCGTTGACAGTTTGCGCAATGCGTATCAAATGGCCCAGGCATCCCGGATCATGGCGCTGGATGTTCTCCGCGACTGAAGTATCTGTTGCACAACCAAACACCTGTCTTCTAATCACCTCTTTACGAATTCGTTGGCGCCATCCGGTACCGCAAACGCCCCTCAGGAATCGGAGGCCATGTCTCGCATCTACACAATAATGAAAACACCTGTCTTCTAATCACCTCTTTACGGATTCGTTGGCACCACCCGGTACCACAAACGCTCCTCAGGCATCGGAGGCCATGTCTCGCATCTACACAACAATAAAGCCCTTACGACCCTTTGAACTCAGCGATATGCCCTTTTGACGCCACAAGTAATGCAAATTAGCAAACGTTATTCGGGTCTTTGAGATTCGTGCACTGACTTCATCAGACACAATTCCGTCAGAGTTAACAACCCGGCATGTAAAATTCCCCACAACTTCCAGTGCTTCTTGAATTGTAAGGGGCACGTTCTGAAGCATGACTTGGCAATTCGAACGCTGAAAGATGGTATGACGGCGGTCAGTTTATTCAACAAAGCTTGCGCTTGGCCTCAGTCTTCAAAAACGAAGACGACGTCCTCTGCGTGATCCATATCGAAAAGGTTTTCACCGGTAGCGGTTTGAACATTAGGATTTTGGGGACCTACCAGCTTTCGCCTAATTAGTTCATCAATGATGAAGTTTAACAAGAACGGATAAAGTGGACATTGTTGTCAGATATTATTTTTGTAGGCAAGCTTTTAGAGGGCATTAGGTAGCTTAAGTGGCTGGTTTCCATCCGAAGGGAACTGAAGTGGTTACAGGCTTATGATGGCGAGAAGTGAATGATACCAACACTCGAATTCGGTGGTCGTGAGTGATTTTTACGGATGGAACAGCTTCCGTACGGCTCGAAGTTAACCGTACACCTACCTCCGTATCTCCAAAGAAAAGTAAAGCAATGCATAGGATATAACCCACACCAGAATCTCAAAAGATACTACAAACTATCACATCAAACTGTTGAGTCAGTGGAACTGACATCGTTAACTAGAAACAACAGTTCGAAGGTAAAATAACTAAAAGGTAAAGGCATAATCGAAACCTAAAGCTGCATGTGGTGATGATGGAATTTCCGTAACGGGCGACATGGCTGTGGTTAGAGACCGAATTTACTGACCGGAAAGTCCGAGGTTCGAATCAGACCTCTGCTTCTCGACTTAAGCCGAACGACTATCTTTTTTATTATCTTTTATTAGCGGACAAATTCGACTGTGAATGACTTATCCCTCCGCAAAAAAGAAAAAACCCATCGACTGGTGATGTATCGAAATATTGGTAGCTCGGGTGCTTTTATTGGTCGTCGATCAGATGACGTCATCACTGCGAACTGATGATGTCTACTCGTTTGGTGACGAGACATTTCCAAGTTAATTACCAAGCTCGGCGAACAGATCCCCAGCTACCTGATCAACAACTAATAAACCATCAATTAACTTCCCATCAAACCCTTGAGGGCCCAATGGCACCATTGGTAGTGAACTGGACAGAGTAACGCACAATCACCTTTGTTCATCCAAATATTTTCTCCGTATTTGATTTAAACTGTGCACCTGAGCAACTGAATATTCACATGAAAAACACTCGTTTTTTTAAGGACGGCAGCACTGGACTAGGGAGCCAGACTGAAAATGGGTGTGTCAAGGTATTATCATTCGTAAATGACAGCTCAAAAATGTCAAAATCAGTAAACCTAGCTATGTATTTGGAATGGGTTCCAAAAGTTAACTGATGGGTGCTGAGTGCCAAGTTGCCAGTTAACCTGCAAATCAGAACTTACTTGGGAAAATAAGAAACACGAATGAGAACGCAAAACCCAAGCAAACGAACTGACATCCATTGGAGAACTATACTCCTCTACCAATTAAGTTGGTGTTGGCAGGAAAGTCAACTGTTTCCCAATTGAATCTCCTTCTCATGGTATTCTTCAGTGAAATGCACTACACAAGGGCTGCCACGTGTTTCAGTTGATACGATATTCGATGTTACAGCACAATTCGCTCACTGCGTACAACTTGGTGCACAAATAGAAACCAAAACTGACGGAAATGTGGGGCTGCGACTACCTGAGGGGCGACAGGACAGGCGAAATCGGTAACCTTATAATATGGGGGAGAGATGGCCCAAGTAGTTACAGCGCGAATTTACTGACCGAAAGGTTCGTGGTTCGAATCCGACCTCTCGACTTCTCCCGTGTAGGTTTGAGCAACCTGCAGCATCCCAGTATTCTTCAGTGAAATGCACTACACAAGGGCTGCCACGTGTTTCAGTTGATACGATATTCGATGTTACAGCACAATTCGCTCACTGCGTACAACTTGGTGCACAAATAGAAACCAAAACTGACGGAAATGTGGGGCTGCGACTACCTGAGGGGCGACAGGACAGGCGAAATCGGTAACCTTATAATATGGGGGAGAGATGGACCAAGTAGTTACAGCGCGAATTTACTGACCGAAAGGTTCGTGGTTCGAATCCGACCTCTCGACTTCTCCCGTGTAGGTTTGAGCAACCTGGCAGCATCCCAGCCCTCGTGCTTCCTTCGGGTAACATGGAAGCTAGGAACCGAAGGGTGTTACAGTTGAACGTCATCTCATTTTTTATTTTTCAAAGTTGATATCCACTTAAAAAGCGGATCACTCTAAATCCATCCAGCGGGAGAAGTTGTGATCACCAGACTGTCTTACCGAAACGGAAGCCTAATCGGCATCTATGCGGGTGGAATCACAATTAACGAGTTAAGGTAAAACGTAGCGAATACAATTAGATGGTACATGAACAGTCACTTACTCTTCTTGCTACCTGGCATGGAGTATTCCAAGTTTTCAGCACATTTGACTGAAACGTGAAAATAAAGTTATTGACTAATAAGAACCAGAATCAAACTCAATAGAACTTCATGAATTCTAAAGATCACAACCACCACGTAAAAATTCAGGCTTACGCGCTATACCCGAAACAGTAAGACATGAAAGACGGCTAATCGCATAGACAATCCTACGAGATTCATTAAGCGATATTCAAGGTAGGATTTGAGCTGCTTTACATTTCACTCTTGGAACTGGGTCATAATTACATGCGCTCAAACGCGCATCGGCGATGTTTCATCGACTGAGGACGAAATGTCTGCACGCCTATTGCCCAGCTCGGCGAACAGACAAACGGCCATCTGATCAACAGCCAGTAAACAGTACAGTGACAGTGTCGGTGGCTAGCAAAAACCCGATAAGTATTCATGTTGAAAAAAACATTAATCTGGTGAAAATCGGCTGATTGTTCGACCGCATTACTTAGTGTAAACAAAACAAAATCCCTCGAAATTCATGCCCTCTGCGAGAAACTGTCGGGTCGAGCACGAGCCATAGGTCTGTCCTCAGTAGCCGGTGTCTCAACCAATGAAACATCGCGAACTACTTGACCATCTTTGTGGGTACAAATAACCAGATCAGATGGCCTACTTGCATCTTTCTTCCTGCGCTAAAGTATTGCGCAGGAAGAAAATCCGACTCGTACACTAAATAGATGATGGGGTCGAAACTGGTGCCCTATCCTTAGGTTAATTTCAGTGGGACCAGGATATTCCACAAGCCGAACATCTGTTTCACCAAAGATATTTGACAATCAGACCCTCTCCCACAGTAGAGTGATGATGGCAAGTGGCCACTCAGAAGTGGACTTGCCCATGTTTTCCCAATTGATTATGATACACAGTAAATAGACGACTCCGGAAGTCGATATGGAAAGTTCAACATACAGAGTTAAGGTGACATGAAAAACCCTATCAAATAGTTGGGACGATATGTTTGTCAGAAATAGGATGGAAAATTTTTTCATATGAGAAATTTCAACCTAAAATGACCAGGAGATTGTACACGACACAAGTCGTGTGAATATGACTGTTCCAAGGACCTGCAGTGGAAAATACTGCAAAGATACTACCACAATAACAAAGCAATACCTCAGACATTGTATACTTTCGACTCCAGCCTTTCAGGTAAATCATCCGACGCTACAGGAGCTGAGATACCGTCACCCTGACAAGGCCAAGACAAGACCGTGCAGTCAGAGGCGGAATTACACCCAATGACTTTTAGAATATATTTCAGCCCTCGTGGTACCTGGGTCTTCTACATCACATCACTCAGTGGTGAAATACATGATAATCAAAAGCCACAATGCTCCTGATGTGTGAGATGCCTCAGTGGTTAGAGCACAAATTTACCGACCCGAAGGTTCGTGGTTTGAACCCGACCTCTGCCACTCGAGTTCTCCTTCTAGGCTTGGGCAACCAGGCAGTATCCCAGTCCATGTGTGTGGCATGGCAGTTAGGCACCGGAAGAGTGTCATAGCTGAGTGAGTATTATTTTTTTAACGATATGCCCCGGTCTGGGCGGTGAAAAACTTGGCCAGCGGTGGATATATCTACAGTGCGCGCATTAACACGTTAGCTTTTCGAACCTCAAGACGAACGCATCCGGCACACGGACACAATGGGTTCGAACAGGGCCGAGATCAAATAGAAAAAGCGAGTGCTTACCTACTATAGTCACAGATTTGGGAATATCCATCCCTCCCAACATGGTCCCAGAAACTCACAACCGACTGAGATTCTGCAGCACAAAAAAACGATAAGGGAGTAAGTAACGACTGTTGGATCTGCTCCTCGCTGGTCACCAGCGTATGACTAAAGAAGAATAATTAGGCTTGATTGTTTTAGAAAGACTGGAATTTAAATGGCTGACGGATCAGACAAGATTGAGGGGAATTCTGATCGACACCTGGTATGGCAACAAACGTTGGGGGGATAAGTAGAAAGTTCTCCAGTGAATGTGGTAATTGCATCCAGCCTAGATCAAACAACGATGACCTAGGCAGGAAAAATTATGAATTCACACTTCTGACAGGTCTGTCCACGCAAACGGAGGATAGAAGGGCTCCAGTGACACTGGCAACAAATACTATGCAGTGAAATGTTCCAACTGAAGCCAAATTTGTGTCACCGTAACTGCAAAAGTCGCATCCGAAAACCCCCAATGGATCCGTTTTAGTTCTGTCCAATTAGGGGGTCACCATCGAAAGGTACCTTATTGCTGGAAGACAGGCGAGATAACTCCTATTCACAGAAAATGGATCTTGAAATACCCAGCGGTTATCCGCATGTCTGCACTCTCATTGAAGATAAATCCCTAACATTTGGGTGAAGATACTAGTTTGCTCAACAAGAATCACGCTCTACAATACTTTTTGCATTCAGTTTCTCCGGAAATTGACAGAAAGACCAGAAACGTGTGTTCAATATTCCCGGATCATAAGAATGTTACTGGTATCGTCCTCCTGAACGGATACAACGGGTAATGATTGATCCGGTTATGAGTAACCACCTTGAGGCGAAGTATAACAGCCAGTACCAAACTCAGCTGCGCTGGTCATTGCCGTCTTTCTGGATGGTGACCCCTAGACGGGCCACATCAATGGCTAGAAACATTGTCAGACATGGCCCAGTCGAGTCCTCAATGGCGCTCGTGCACCCAAGCTATTGCCTTCAATGCATAGCTCCCTTCCCAATGCCCCCTAGACAGTTCTGCATTGACAGTGCTGCATTTACACACCAATTTACCAGCTCCCGCTCCAATGCGGGAACGAAACTGTGGCAGCTACAACCAGTGTACGGCAAGTACGCGCGCGGTTCTTACAGTGACTGATGATGATGATGATGATGATGATGATGATGACTTTCCAAATACACAAGGGTACACACAGGTAACAAAAAGTCCCAATCACTAAAACCAGTCGTCTGACGAGCCATTCGTTCCTCGTTACCGATGCAAACAGAATGGACCTTATCTTGCTGTGGTTTGTGTAAACCTATGACCCACTGAGCCACACTGTAAGGTCAATGGGTATAACAGCATCCTAACCCTCCAGGTTAGGAGATGGAGTACGTACGGCGACTCCTTCCTTAAAAAAATATGCACTAATGTTGTAGTGTAACGGCACCCACCCAATATCTTTCGGTCAGGCTGACGAGCCCGGTTGAGGACCCTAATCTTTTTGTCCATGTATGGGCACCCCGACAGTATCCCAGCAATTGTATCATCATGAAAGTTACAACTAAAAATATTATCAAAGCAAATCGGCTGTTGCGTGTTGCCGCCAGCAAGGTCGCCTTAGTCGGTGGATACAGCAGGACTGGTAATTGGAAACATGCTACTGCTGTTATCTTCCTTTTTACACTTTCACGTATAATCACTTCTTACCCACCCCAATTCAAGTTGGATACTTTCTATACGGGTGCCAGCACTAGGATAACCGTTTTGGTTGCCCTATATCCCGCTTCTGTGAGTTCAACTTCACTGATATCCATAACCATCTCGAAGTCTACTTTCAAACGCCGCAGGTCAGTCTACTTAGCTGCATTTAATGTTCGCATACTGAAGCAAGCAGAACATAAGCAGCTGTCTACTTTCAAACGCCGCAGGTCAGTCTACTTAGCTGCATTTAATGTTCGCATACTGAAGCAAGCAGAACAATAAGCAGCTCCTGTTTGTACGCTGGATCCTCTATGCATGAATTTGTGCTGTCAGAAAAATGAATCCAGACGCAAGTACTAAAACGGAAATGAATTCCCCCCACTATCTTCACGCTTCCTACTCTGCACCTCTGGTGAGGCGGACGCCGCTGTAGCTGGATATGTTGGGGTGGGTGTGGCGTTGAGCCTTCGAGCGTACCAGCTGATGGGCAGTTCTATGCGGCCCTGGCAGAAACATCAAGAGAATGACGTCATGGTGGCTGCTTGCGCGCCCGACGGACTGTAGCTCTGAATTTGCCAAAAACAGTCTCCACGATGTTCCAGATGTTCTTTCACAATGGGCTAAAAGCTAAAGCATAGTGACTAAGCGCCCACCCGGGCGGTCATTTTGCTTCGAACACGAGACGCACGGAAAACGGAGAGCGCTTGGAGCAAGTGTGCAAATCAGACTGTTCCGCTGCAGCACGAATTTTCGGGACAGTGGAATCTCTTGACTACACGGCACTCGTCAAGAACCAGCCCAGAATTCAAATAGACCACGCTGCTACCAGCCGGTGGTAGCAAATGTCGATTTGTGTATGCTGATCCTTCTGAAATACCTTCGTGGATTTCAACCATGACCCTGTCCAATGTTGCAGTTCATTGCGCTCTTCAAATCCATGCAGGTTGTGTGCATCCCGCTTTCCCATTGAGAAGCCTGTGGACCAATAAATCGAACAAGCCTACCGAAACCTGCTCCTCCGACGCCTATCGGTCGGTCCCATCTAGGATTTTGACAATCACTAGAGACAGATACCCCCAAACGCTCCTAAATGCTGAAACTTCTGTCTGTGGTACAACCCCCCCCCCACCTTCTTCAAGCACTCGATCATTGATAAGACCTTGACTCTACTCGGGGCCCGGCGACAGATCTCTCCTGTTTGCCAGCACAACTCAAATAGCCATATCATCCAGCGTCAGGTGAAGCTGAGTGACCGTGTGCACCAGGAAGCTTGGTGGGTTCGAAAGGCCGTTTAAACAAAAGATGCGAAAAATCCTGGAAACGTCTGCAGGTTTTGCCAATTTATTGGTTCGACTGGTCTTCGGAAGTCACTCCACAGCGAAACCATCGGGACCAAAATGGCTGTCTGACATCCGGCAAAGTGTTTGGACCGTTGGTAACAAAAATTCTAACATCCAATCTGCACTGGCAAACTCTAACAAAAACGTGGATTGCGAATGTGGAGCTCTCTTCAGCCTCAGAAGTGTCCGACAGCATTCAACCTCTAAGATAAAGACGTTGTCCCAGACAACTAAGGTAATTCGGTGACAGTACCCATCTTCAAAGAGGGCGCTTGCAAGGTATATAGTAACCACAGGGGCACCAATTTGACTACCGCTGTAACAAGGCAGGCGGAATCAGTGATTCTTCATGGTCTTGCAGTGGCACGTGAATCCCTGACCCGTGTGCAATATCTCCGAAACCGACAGGATACAGCGTCTTGTACCAAGGCGTGACAACGATCGTTCTAGTAAAAATACTAACAACAATAGTACTGATCACGATAACCGTTCACCTGTGGAAATCCTTACATGTACAGATGCTGTACGACTCGGAGGTGCGAGGGCTTAGATACTTCCAGGTTGTCCAGAGTTCTGAGATCCAGGATTAGTGCGTGCCCTTGTACATCACATGTTGAGTTTCCAAAGTGGAGTATAGCGTCTGTCGTCTCCATTTAGTTACGGATGTGGTTTTCTGGCAAGATAGCTCTGGAAGCACCAAACGTTTTGGTAAATGAGGAATTTTCCCCCCGATTTCATGGTGTAGAAAATCTACACCGGAATACGGCACGATGTGAATCATCGTGCACCACAGGATGAAGGCAGTCGAATACTGAGCTTCTCCTCTCGGCAGTTAACGACCACAGGAGCAGTCTGAGTCCGCAAATATAGAGTACTTGTATCAGGTGAATGACATCGTTTTGTTACTCATCGAAAACCACACAATCTACTTTAAATAGGATGCCGGAAGTGGGTCATTGGTCGCATGCTTTTGTACCTTCGAGATTCAAAGTCTTGCTCCAGAATCTTCAGTCTCCATGCGCTCCTTTGAGATTCAAAGGTGAACAGCACGTGATTGTTCGTCAGTTTAAGTATCTTGGCAGCTACATGAGCCACAATCGTGCGGCGATAGGTGATGTCGTTCGGATTAGAGTGGCTGGCCACTTGGTATTGGACCAGAATCACTAGTGTAGTCAATAATATCTCTTAGGCTAAGGTGGTCACGATGAATATCATTATTACCACAACTTTTTGGTTTTTCATGTCTGTGACCTATGAGGAGTTCATGAAAGGTTCAGTAGGATTTCAACAAATAGAACCTTAATTTGGTTCATATGCGCGGAAACTGCGGTTTTAAGTATTTGTTCCAGCCGCACCCCGCCTTTACCTAAGGTGTAACGTTTTCTAAAAAATGTAAGCCCTGGAAACTTACGCGGTCTCTACACGCATATAATGAGTTTTTGACACAAATCGGTGATACCTAAAATGCCACTCAGCGACTACGTATAACCATACAGTCGAAAATGAGGTATTTATCGTGCAGTTCCACTCTGTACAGGAAGAACTAACGAGAAATTGTTTACGAGGTTGTGGTAATAGTGTGAACACAGCTGGTACCCCTTCCATGGTGCCCAGGACAGCCTTTAAGAGTTTAGGGTTGGTTTTCGTGTGAGTAACCCGGTGGAATGCATTTGTCTCTTGCGATGGGGACATGGCAATCGGATCTCTACCGGCAATGAGTATTCCTTGAATGCAGCGGCGTAGGTTCTCAAGGTCATTCACGGATTCACGGATTGATACACAGGATCGAGGCTTTTGCCCAAGTTTCCCGGGTCGGTTTTGTTCTTGTCGGTCAGTGGCTGTCGTTCACCTGAAAGGCACAAGTGAAAAAAGGGTGTAGCACTGCTCTTTATGTTCTCAGCGCGGGGCAGTATGC
>NW_008752064.1:305601-313789 GCF_000715545.1 Opisthorchis viverrini | reverse complement strand
CGCTAGTGAGGCTTATAGGCCTGTAGCTGCCAGGCGATAGTCGGTCACCTGTTTTGTATATTGGCGTGACAATCGCTTCCTTCCAAGCAGGGAGAATTCGGCCTTCGTCAAGCGACTGACGAAACACCAAGTGTAAATGGTTTGCCAGTGTGGAGGACGGTTCTTTTAGGATCCTCGGATGGACCTCGTCGGGTCCCAATGCGCAGAATGGGTTGATCTTGTCCAAGAGTTGACGAATGTCCTCCACCGTGAAGACCAAGTCGGTTAGAGGCTGTTCGTAGTTTCTCCTTGACAAGAGTGGATGTGACGAGGACGCTGGGGCTGAGTATAGACACGCATAGTGTTCTCTGTAAGCCTCAGATACCACTGTTGGGTCATTCGTCGGTTCTCCGTTTCTGTCCCTCAAGGATGGATCAGCCGAAGTAGCGAAAGTAGGGTCATGGATTCGCCGATCGATACACAGGATTCAGGATTTCGCCCGAGCTTCCGCGTTAGCTTTCTCCCTGTCGTTCAGCGGCTGCCATTCAGCTGAAAGGCATAAGCGAAAAAGTGTTTAGCGCTTCCCTTCAAGATCTCGGTGCGGGGCAAGAAGTTTGCCAGCGTGGGGATTTGCATAAAAGGTGTCTAATATTGTTTTGAACGGGGTACTCCATGAAGTCTAAATGGCCGTCTTGAGGTCATTCCCGGCGACAACTACCCGAAATGGGAAAACAGGTTGTCTGATAAAAGTGTGCGTTCTGAGTGTGAAAATCTACCTACCATATCCTCAGCGTTGAGGCTCAGAATTCGCGCAAGGTTTTTTAATTTTCAATAGCCATGGACTAAAGCAATCAGGCAATTTCGTTCAGAGTACCAGTCCAAACTTTACAGCCCCGTCTAGGCATTCTGTCGTCTCAGCGATGCTGGGAAATTATTCCGCCAGACATTTCCGCCGGAGGTATGACTGCTCCGGTGGACAGCGAAATTTGGTGAGCTGCAAAAATATAAGGGTAGATTGGGATGATTTTTGGCTTGTGCGCATACGCAATAAAGTACAATATTACGGCGCGAAATGTTTTACTCCACTCTTGAAAGTTTGACAGTAAAGAACATTGTGCGGTTAATGGATACCAGTCGCGATACCGTCATCGCGATATCACACTTCGGTTCATGTCAGTCTCATACGTGAACGCTATTAGTAAGTCAGTTAGGATTATTGAGATAGTTGGGATTAGCGAAGGAATCGTGACAAAGTAGGACCGGTATGGAGAAAGGACATTCGTTATTCCGTCGAGGGTGCGGTGTGGCTCTTTCGGGCGTGGCAACAAGACGGAAGTATCTGAATTGGGGACCCAAACTTGGAAAAGGAGTCAGAAGGACCCATTAGGAATTGCTAGGGTACAAGTCAGACTGCGGTCCGAAATAGCTGGCAACTAAGAGTGACTGATTCATAACTGCTGGAGAAAGGCTGGACAACCCTGTTTTAGAAAAGTTAACGGACATGCATGGGGTGATAGTGGGGAATAGCTGCGAGCGGCGCTTGAGGTGAATGGTCGGAGACATGAATGTGGAAGGGGAGGACATGGTACGAAAAGAGTTGTTGGACGTTTGAGGGTAGGTGGCAACCAAAATCCCGAGCGGGTGGGACAAATGTTGGGGGCGGGTAAAGTGTATGAAAAGACAGTTAATGGGCCGTCATGGTCAGTCGACCGCTTAGGGGACAAAAACAGAATTGGTGACATCGTGGCAGTGTATGTTACTTGGATGTGGGTTGAGGGATATTTGTTTCTGAGGCACTGAGATGGACCACGTCTTGGAGATATTTGGATCGTATCTGTATTCGCTGTCTTGGACCCCTTTATTCGGGTAGCTATTGCGCGATTGTATAAGAGATGGGTGGTAATACCCTAGCGTACACGAGGGGCCATACATGACAGACACGGAACGAAGACTCAGGTTAGCCCGAAAGAACTACAGGTGGTCAACGCGTTAGGTTTGCCTGAAACGTGGATGCGTTTTTCAGCCGCAACCGGATGTCGAAGAGCGAAGAAAAGTCGATCCACAAACGCAAGCTCTGGAGCACATAGACAGTGTCAAAGAAAGGAACCCCTAGTCGTTCACAATGCTACCGCGGTCGCCCATGGAGTGGCTCCAAGCTATGATGATGACAACGGAGGTTTTGCTTTTATTAGGCTGCAGGTTATCAGAAGCAGGAGCACAGATGGAGTGAAGCTAGGATCTGGAACTCTAAATGACCAGATTTCACGCCAAACACCCGCTTACTCACTAGGTCATAGCTAAGGCTACACCCATGGATACACGTTTTAAGATATACGAGGTGCTCGAATCCTGGGGATCAAGTCTATACAACGATCTTGTATCCACCCGCCCATAGTTTATCTCCGCTGCGCCTAATAATGCGTATGAGCGTTGAATCTCGGCATCGCAATATCAGTGCACACGTGGGTCCTTGACTACAGATACTGCGATTAATTGATCAACTAGCATGTTTACTCTGTACAGTTAGGACTTCTGAACACTTTTACCGAAGGCATAAACAAGAATAAATCAAATTATTTCCCAGTTAGGAATTTTCGACTAGCGAACGTGGCTCACAGAAAACAGCACGGAGTGAATTCTTGTTACTGTTGTACCAGTGCATTAAATGTAAGACATACGTCGCATATGACGGCTTCATAATTTTTGAGTGCCGACATGGATTAACGATAACGCATACCATTATAATACCAAAACGCCGTCAGTGACCATGTACAGTTAAGCCAACATGGCTGGTGAAATGAATATTTTCGCACCTGGTAGTTACCTTAAGTAGACGAGATAACCGGCATGCGCATAATTATCAGGATGAAGGGCAGGGTTATTCGTACGTTCCGACGATGTCATTGCAATTATGATATAATCGAGCTCATTGGTTTAGATCTGTTACCGGGATGGTTGAAATTTGCGCGCAGTTATCCGGAGATACTACATTAGTATTTGTGCGTAGCTGAGAATATGAAACTATCACCTGATGAACTATGAATCCTACCCTCAGGGCTTTCGGCCAAAGACATTATGGACTCATTCATCTGTCGGGCAACAAAGCGGCTGGCTCCTGTAACCTGTTGGCGTACTTTCCTGAATAACTTTGTTCTCGAAAAGACTCTACGCGCAGCACGAAAGAATTCTCGGTGTATCGACGCTCACTTGAAATGAAGATGTATTGTTTAAGATTTTCGTACACGTAAACACACCGGACACAAGGCATATCAAAGCGCAACTAAACTCACTCTCTCAGCCGCGCGTGAGTAAAAGCAGAACGTAGAGCTTCCCGCGAATAATGTCGGTGCACACTAAAAAAGCACTTAAATTGGTCAACGGTTTACATTCCGCAGGGACAGGAAAATGCAAGGCATTGTGGTTTTTATTACTGTGAGACAAAAAAGAAGCTTTGATGCCTCCTAAACTTCTTGATCTCTCGCGGCTGAATAGCTGAACATTAGTGCACGAGTTCCCCACAGATTCCGCACAGTTTCGGAACTCAGGCGTGGACGCGCGCAAACAGGGTTATCTCTCGGTAACATAAGCCATAATTCAATTTCGCGCTTAGCCTTGTGAATTGATGATTGCATTCCAATCAGCGGTGGTCATTGGCCTTAAAAGTCAGCCCGCTTAAATCAAAAGCTGCAAGCAGTGTCACTGAAATGTCCAGCCGGAATAGACTGACCTTGCACTAAAATTTGGGTAAATCATCAAACACAAATATGTTCAACGTTTCCATTGCAAAAATTAACGCGCTGAGCACCGCATCAAACAGTTTTGCCAGATTTAGGCTTTACAATTTCCTTGTTGCGATTTTAGTGCGCGACGCTCTGCGCCATCGTCAGGTTATTCGTGATCTACCTTTATGACCGCAAGGAGGCAGAACCAGAATGTACTTCCAAAAACATTGTAACATCAATGTCGAAGATTCTCCAGTGTCTTTATTCAAATTGCTGAGACAAGTATGTTTCAGTTAATGCGTTAGTGCAGCGGAAGCGGTGCATCACCGTCATCAACATGGACCGCACGTCATCAATTTTCAACACTCATGCTTCGTAGGTGGGGAGGCTTACCGTTGACTTACCACAAACACTATTAGAGGTCTCAATCTCTATACACTCATTTAGGCAATCCGGATGGAAACTGACAAAAGGAAAGCTGTTGACACTGACTTTCAGCGTCTCTTTCCAGTTACAATGAGGATCACACCTTCCCCATCCCGGTAGGTGAGTAGCAGTGATAGCACCCATCTATTAAGTAAAGGGCTTGTCAACTCTCTGCCTCCGCCACTTTGAACTGGGCATGAAAAAAACACTCTCTTCGGTAACAGATGGTGCGGTATACGCTGGCTAGTCTCTGGTACTAGACACATTTTTCGACGGAAGTACCCGTTGCGCAACCGAACTCTAAATTTCTTATCACCTCGTTGTGAATTCTTCGACACTAACCCAAAATTTCTATCGTTCTGAGGCAACAATAGTCGAACACTTGAAGACGTCTCAATTCTGCTAACCAAGCGAGCCAATTCTCACAGCCATTCAGTAAAACGACGCACACAGTAGCCTTATACACGTGTTTCTAGAAATTCAGATAACAGTACTAACATTTATTCCACCCTTGTGGGAATGATGATAATATTGTGGTTACAATAAAAGCATGACTGGCGGGGCTCGTGGGCACTGGAGATTGCGCTGAATAGGGACAGTGCAATAAACAGCAGGCATTATCCGATGTGGAAGTAGGCGCTTATAACTTACGGGACCGGTCGCGCGAATCAGTTAAAGTAATCTTCGGGCTTCACCAGCGTCCTGGTTCTCTTCCATTTTCCTGGCTTCCCATGTTCATCAGACTTCACGGTCGTCCTGCACGCTCACTTCGACTTGATGTCTGATAATTCGTCACGTCAAGCTATGTCCGGGACCTGGTGGGATATTTCTCTGAGATTTAAGTAATGCCAGTGTTCAGCCTGATATCTAACGTCTGAGTGAGCCTATTTACGTCCTGGAAAAAAATCTAGCACTGTGCATACAGGTGGTAACCTCGTCCCAGTATGGGCCTACGTATGATGGTAAAGCAGAGGAGACTCGAAAACACGACCTTTGTCTGCTCATCTGACATCCGAATCTGCCACTTTTTCAGTTGCCAGGTCAATGCACGAACCTGCAAGGCTCGGGTCACGTTTGCTAATTTGAAACACTTATGGCGTCAAAGCAGTAAATCCCTGAGTTTCATGTAAGGTGTGTACCAGGCTGCGGGAAGTGCCATTCTGTTGTATGGCTGTGAAATCTGGCCTGTTTGAGAAGCGAAACCAAGGCGCTTTCAGGTGTTTGACAACGGTTGTCCAAGAAACATAGCTTGTGTGGGTCGGTGTCAGCAAATTCGACAGCAAGATCGCAGTTTCTCGGTTGCGCACTGGGGATTTCCACTGAGGAAAGTTTCTTCGCAGTCTCCATCAAGATCATTACCATTATCTGAGAAGGTTGGATCGCACGAGGCTTGTCTATCATAGTATCTCATTTATTTGAATATAGTCGACATGGTTTCGGAAGTAGAGGTGGGTTGCCATACTTCGACATTAACGATGAGTTGGATGAGGCTGAAGAGGGAACCCCTTGTTGATAAAATTGCTACTGTGGTCCAGCATGTGATGGTTAGAAGTTTCGATGAGGAAGGCTAAGCTGTCGATTTTATTAGCTACACCTTATCGGTAGCGGGGTCCCAATTGATTATATTATTTTCAGAAACCTTGTCGAGTAAAAAACTGTGAAGCGAACTGATAACAAATTGTTTGTTCTAACGCAACCAATAAATGGAAACATGATTTGTTAAAGGTAGTTTGTTTAATTCTAGGCGTGAGGATGAAGTATGGATATAAAGGACCGCCGTTGGCCGTTGACTTACTCCAGTATGTATGGTTTGAGTCTTATGGTCAGCTAAGAGCAAATATGTGGCCCGGAAGTTACTATAAGTAGTCTCGGTCGGTGACATCGAGTACAGTTGTGAGTTCTTAAACTTAAACGAGAGATTCATATGATTGAAGGTTCAGAAATTTGACGCGAACTCCAATGAAGCAATCAAAATGAATCCGGGACGATCCACTTGCACGATAAATTACATGGTGAGAGATAATGGTGACAAAATTGACTGAGTTCATAGATAAACCTATGTATTGCCACATTCGTTTCCATATTACCAAGAGGTTTTGACGGTGGCCTTGGACGCGTGATGAACGCTGTTTTAATGTTGATCTGTTACGGGCGCATCAGTTTCTGCGTAGATTAATCGAAAGATAACGTTGATTGCTGAATCGAACTTGTTAATCGGTTTAAATCAGTGTTCCTGAAGCCCGGTAAAGATGTCAATATCCTACTAATTCAATGTACCTTCGAGAGCTGCAATGTGTGCAACGGCGCTTAATAGGGACCTGTATTTTCCTAAAAGTGATGCAAGAAAGAATTTTGGCTATTTGTACAATAGAGGATTTCCAGAAGCGCCAAGCACAAATATCATGCGGTGAAAGAGGTTGTGATGCGTTGACTGTGAAATATGTAATAAATATAATGGCGTTTCTAAAGGCTTTACGCATCACCATTTGCGCTGACAAGCACAAATTGTCTGAGCGTAAAATCACCTAAGTTGGAACGGTGTAATATCGGAGCAGATCTTCTCACTGGAATTCATAAATAATGGTAGGCTTTTACGCTCATTAAACCCGATATGATAGAAAAATAAGAATGGTCGCCCGTAAAGTGAAGGACTCCTTTTTCTATGGGTTAAAATGTTGGTAGCTCAGCTAGTGTAGATGGCACAACCACTAACCCACCGCTACGCACCACTACGCTCCCCAATAAGGCACCGATGATATAGCCCCGATTAGTGATGAAACGTTTGCAATCAAATTGACATAGCTCACTGAACAAGCCAACGCCCACAGTTATGAGTATGGCGTCCGTGGTTTGCCGAGGGATTAGGTATGCGTGCATAATTTAGGCCTCGTATACATCGGTTTGCATAAATACTGCCCCGGTAATTATAATTAGTAGCAGAGGTAAGCGACACCTTGTACAGCAACCAGTACGTTAGATTAGGTTGGATTACGTAACCTGGTAACCAACGCTGTACATGGACACGGAATAGCAGGTGCGACAATTAGCCAAGTAAGACGGCGTCGATTACAGTAATGAGTATGATAGGCAGTCGGATCAGGCTCTCAAGCTTGGTTGAGACCTTATTTTCACCAGCCCACGTGGATAATGGCCCTGTGTTTACTATAGGTAGCAAAGATAAGCGGTATGAGAGGTCTTCGTTGGGTATTGCATTATGTTACTGTGAATGGGTGAGGCCTCATAAACAGCATCGCATACAGACACGGGCCTAGCAGGTGTAGCCGTGTTCCGGCTCAAGTGTCGTACAGTGATCGATTGCTTCTCGTGCTTCACCTTCACATGCGTCGGTCAAGAAGGCTAGTCGATTTGCAGGATCCGTAACGCATTGGGCGACCCCACTGGTGAAACCCCTCAGAAACTTCCAGTAATTCAAGGGGTTACCGTCGAACTTTGGTACCTTTCTCTGAGGCATACCCATACAGAGTTTCAGCAGTTCCGGAAGATGTTGACACGATATGGACGTCGTCCGTGGAAACTTTGGAGGCGTCATATGGTAGTTGGGGTGATGGCCCCCTCCAGGTCAACCGGATAAGAGGCAGGACTAACAAAATCTTGGAGTCTTCTGTCTGCAGCGGTAGAAGAACACTGAAGGGTAGCCATTTCGCGACGGACTTTGGCCATCTCCATTTCCAGCAATGTACCTCTGTCTTTCAGATCTATAGGGGGCTCTAGCTTGGGCGACGGGGGGAAGTAATCGAGTGGAGGAAGGTCGGCGGAATTTTCGCCAGACATGGCGAAACGTCGGTTGAATTTGTGCTGTTGATTAACTGTGCGGTATTGATTAACTCTGCGACTGTTGATTAACGGTGTAAGATCCGGACGGTTAGGGATCTCACAGGACGATTGCGACTATTAGATTATACGCAGTTCGTAGCCAGTAGTCCATAGGAGCAGACAGTCGTGGGGCAACAGATGATATATTGAAGACTGACTGGAACTGGTTCTACAGAAAAACGGATTAGTAAGCATCATGAATTAAGAAAACGTACAATCAACAATGA
>NW_008752064.1:293609-303098 GCF_000715545.1 Opisthorchis viverrini | reverse complement strand
GCAGACTCTGGGTTCGATACCCGGTCGGCGCGCTTTTCGGTCGGAGTGGACGCTCGTGAATAGGTGCAATCCAGACGAACATGCAAGCAATGACGGACGGGCAAATTAAGTGTTGACATCAGTTGCTGAGGCATAAGCAGACACTAAACCGGGACGAAACAGGGGGAAAACGAGCAAAGGAACGAAACGGTGTCATAATAAACAGATGCGAGTAACGTTACTCACGAGTAGTCAGAAAACAAGGAGAGTTACCGCTGGTCACCGTTGATTCGCAGGCGGAATCAACATGTTATGTTATTTTTAAATACACTATAGGAGAATGCACACGATGAAACCGGCTTTCGACGAAACTTCTCGTCGTCTTGCGGGCGCAGGGAACCATTCGTTGATTCGCAGGCGGAATCAACAGTTACTGTTATTTTTAAATACACTATAGGAGAATGCACACGATGAAACCGGCTTTCGACGAAACTTCTCGTCGTCTTGCGGGCGCAGTACGGGGAACCATTAACGGCCAATAAAATACTATTTCCGCGCCCCAATTTGACCCTAGTTTTTTTAGACTACCTCAGTCAACGTTGAGGCACTAAGTGGAGGTTTTGAGGATTCAAATAATTACCCTAAATACTAAAACTTTTTGTTGATGATTCATTCCTTCAAACTACGATTTCTTGGAGATTCGGGCTGCGCGCCTAATGGTCGGTGGCACTGGCATTTGGTCTCCAGTAATTCAAGTCGTCTGAAATAAGAAGCAGAAGGTGTCCGAAAACGGAGCCTTGAAATCCTCAATGAGAATTTGTCCAGAAAAAGCGTGGATTGATCCTACTTTTACATAAATTGTTCCATCGGACGGAAACACCCCAGTGCAGTTCAAAATATCTACTTGAATTCCTTGGGACCCGAGCCCGTATAGTAGCGTGACGTGTGTGACTCATTCAAAAGCCTTAGCAAAGTGGAAAAACGTGGCACCCCATATAAGTCAAGCAAGAACAGTCGGGAAGGAATCCATGTTGCTCTGCGGCATCAAGCTGGGATGTGTGAGGTGATTTGAATGAAGCGCTTCATACTGCGTTTTATCACCTCGCACGGCCTTCCAGTAAGGATAGTGGGCTGGTAGATACCAGACGATAGTCGTTCACCATTTTCGTAGGTTGGCATGATAAACGCAGTGGGATGGTGGCCCTTATCAAGCAACTGGAAAACATGGTGTAAAAACGCTTCCACCAGTGTGAGCGGCGTTCCCCTCAGGATCCTTAGACGAACCACTTTTGGCAACGAAGCTCTGAAGGGGGGTGTTTTGTGGAGGAATTGACAAACGTCCCTCACCACAAAGGCCATACCCGTAGGAAGCAGGTTCGCAGTTGCATCTTACAAGAAGGGAAGCGAAGAGGTTGCTGGGGCAAAATATGGGCCTTCGTAGGTCAGGATGCAGATACGTGTGTTATGTCACAGATGGATTCCCTGTTTCTGCCCCTCAGGAAGAAAGCTATTGGCTTATTTCTCTGGCCGTGTCTTGTATGCTTGAATAGTACATTCCTTTTTTCCGAGTGGGGACTATGTTGTTGCCTGCTTCTGTTTATTGCAGTAAGGGATTCCTTATCTACGGCGAATCCGCATCTGTTTGAAGAGCAGCTGAGACATTAATTCCAGAATAAACCTGATCAATTTGGTTAGCTTATGGTACATCCGACCGTGCGCTGATTTTCACGGACAAGACCACATCACCCTCATGAATTTTTTTAGACATTATCAATGTAAGTTTCCTCCACTGAAGCTGGTTTCGATGAAATCAAACGTCATGACACTTTGGTTTCAGATGAGATCAAACGTCATGACACCGTGGTCACTGTCACAGTGGAGCACAAATTAACACTTGATCAACGAAGTGCCTTTCGTTCATGGTAGCCGATTTCAGCAGCGATGGTAGTTGGCCTGCTCGGTATCTAGTAGGTGCGGCGACACGTTGAGTCCAAGCGCTCTAACGAACAAATTTGGTTGGTATCAACGTAAAACGTCCACCAGGCTCGATGCGCAAAAGCGCCATCCAGGAGGTCTTGATGGCCTTAAAATCACATACCAACAAGATATGCATTGGGTGGTAGCATCCCAAGAATCTGTGTGAGGAAGTAATTATCTTTCTGTGGATTTGAGGGACAAAGATGGACCACGTTGAGAAGAGTATTGGTCTCTCGAGGCGACATGTGAATCCACAGTGCACCGCAAAATGTGCAGAGGTAGTGTTAGATAGGGCACTCTCGATTGGCTTGGCCGCACTTAAACGTAAAACAACCCCACCAAACTTCTCGCGTTTTGAGTCAGCCTGGAAACTCAAACGGCCGTCCATGTAGGGACGTCCGGTGTAAGCCAGGCGTCTGAAAGTGCGGTTGTTGGTGGTTGGTCGAGGCAAGTGAACTGTATAATTTCCAGACATTTGTTGAAAAGGCCGGGGTCATTTGCGAATGAGTGTTTCAACACCATCTCTGCTGCATCCGAAAGTGGGGAGAAGAGAGGTGCACTGGCAGAACAGTTAGCAGTTTTAATTTGTGTACATCGGGTTTGAGTCCAGGGCTTTAAGGAGGCTCCCGCTGCATGCTGGACGGTTTTCTGCTTTAGTGGTTTTGCGCATCGCCCTCCGTTTTCAGAGACGTGAGTCCTTGGAAGTCCAGGTTTCAGCAAGCCTTTAACCTTTGGGGGACGTAGTCTTCTCACTCGCAACTAAAACTTATGAAGGCTTCGGCCCGCACTTCTCGTAATGATAACCTTTGGACGGCTGGATTTGTTGTTGTCTAAGAATTTAGTTTGGGCATTCGTCTTGGGCTTCCTGGCCCCACTTAGCCAGCAGGATGTCTCGAGGAGGCCCTGTCGGCCGCTTGGATAGTACAACCAACGACTATGCTTTTTTGGGTGCGATCACAATAAGCGCGCTTTTGCAGAGAACCACACCTTTAATCTAGCAAGCAGCTTTTTGATTAGGTGAAGTTTATGTAACTTATTCGACCGCGGTTGCTTTCCTTTTGTATTTATGTGGCTCCCGGTCGTTACCAGCTCAGCGTATATAGGATTTTTCGGTACACAGTTTTAGAGTTTCGGCTTTGGTTTTGGGGGTCATGAGTGGCGAATAAGTCCACAATCGGACAAGCCGCTTTTGACGGGTTAGAGCTGAAGTCTGACAGTTTCCCGTTTTTAGTGGTTTTGAGATTCTAAAGAGCAGCTTCTGATGTTAAGGTCACTTGTTGGGTCCGATGTGTTGGTGGACGATTGTCTCCACACAAGTGACTCAAACCAGCCTAGGACTCGTGAATTAAGCGTATCGTTCACTGCCAGGTCTCTATCACCCGCCAAGGAATAAGTGACGATAGTTCCATCAACGTTGGACGCTGTGTCCCCGCAGCACTTGTCCCAACTCCGGCAGCACTATCATTCGTAGTAAAGGAGTCTGCTACAATTGTGTAGAAACCCGAATATGGAGCCCTGGCTAGTTTCATCGGCGTGCTTTTAAATGCACAAGAGAATTTAACCACCATTTGGTCCGTCACAAACATGGGGTAATTTGATGTGTTGCCAAGCGCAAGCTTGTTTGGCTTCACGCCTTTTCAAACGATGCGAACCAGTTTTCGCGCCCCTAAAGGGTGATCCTCGAATCTACGCTATACAGTGGTAAGGCTTCATAACATTTAATGGAAGAAAACTCTGCCGCGGAATCACTTGTTAGCAAACACCAACTAAACAATTACAGGCTACTGGACACGAAGTTAAACGTTTTTTATTTATATTGTTTTTAGGAGCTGAACATTCCCACCAGCTTTCCTGAAGTTTCATATTTTCACTGACTAAAACACACGTGTAAACGTTTTCTGCAAAACGGTTTCACAGGTTATGTAATAAACTTCACCTTACATTAGGTACGAGGCGCAGATGCGACCTGCATTGTAACTTGTGTCAAGGCAGTATTCGCAACCCAACCTGAAAAAGAGAAGTAATTCAAGGAGTTTTTACATATGGTCTTGAACGACGATATTGATATTTCCAGTGGTCAGACATGTCACATTTGCAGCATAACGCGTTCAAACGTGTTACCTTAATCATGCTTTCATGACTGCAAGCTGTTTGATTAGTTGGTTGGCTTTGGTCTGAAGTTCCTCCACTGATGAATCATCCCTCTTCTCCTGCCACGCGATCAGTGGCGTCCCGGGTGACTCGCTTGCAAGATGCACCAAATGCTCTACGCTCAGCTTGCTAGTTGTACCTCCAACTGCACCCGGGCGCCAATTAGGCTTTATCGTATTCAACGAACTGGTCGGACGACTGTAAGACACTGGGTCCATTCACTGCAATCACGATTCCATCAAGTTGCCGGCCGGTGGATCGCCGCCGGTTCGCGCCCCCATCCCATCCTGGTCATCTTGAACAGCCTCATAGCCTCCTGTCGGTCGTTCAGTGAGTGAGACTCCACTGCAAGGGATTGTTTGTGGCGGCTCTGTCCATCTTCCGGGGGCCTATTCTAGCCGCACTCAGGGTTATTTTCACCCGGCATCTGAGGAAGGTTTTCAGTGCCACCTAATCACCCGGTCCGGCCGCCTACACATAATCCTAAAAGTCCTAGAAATTCCGCACATCTCCAAGCTCTTAAGTCTGTGATCTTCATCCGTACCCTGCTCAAGACACCAAGTGAAATGCAGAAACCTCTGTTACGGAGTAGTTCATTAGCGAAAATCAACTACGCAGTTACGGCGAAGTAAATGCAACATAAGCATATATCTATAACAGCCTGAAAATTCCCACGCGTCTTCGTAGATAATCACTGACTATTACACGAAAGCAAACGAAAACCGTGAAGCGATTCCACAAGCTTTGTAATTAACTGCACCTTTAATTAGACGCACGGGTGGTGCGGGACGCATCTAAAGATCGTACGCACGCCTCATCTGTAGTATACGTCATTTCATTGCCAACCAAATCTAGGATCCTCTGCCAAGCAATTAAAGAGGAGTATGTGACTAGAAGCTTACAATTCGCCTTCTTCCTTTTCCGCGTGATCATTCTGCTCGGAAAGATTCATATTCAGGCTTTGCCACCAACAAGCAAGGAGTCCCTGTAACACTTACACAGCGTGTTTGTTCTGGAGACGGACCCTTAGACGATCATCCTGGACTCCCCAATGCGTCATCCTAAGATGCTGCCGCGGTTTGGTTGTCACTCAAGAGGGATGTGCGACCACACAAGCAACAAGGGGACCCCAGATGGAGCGCATTAGGTAAGCTGTAGTTGTTCAAACGCCCCTTACAACCGTTATTTATCGAATCTGCCTGGTCTACACTCACATGATCCTCTAACAGAAGGGAATTTACCCGTGATCCTGCATCGGCTTGACGCTGTCTGTGTTGATCTCCTCATTTAACCCAGATCCAGCTGCCAAGGAAATGCTTATCCCTCCTCCGGCCGCGACATCCTTGACGACCGTTACGGGGCTGTCCATAAACAGAAATATGTCAATGCAGTGATGGCATGGCACTGTCATACCCAGCGCGAAGGCGCTCCTGCAACTAGTTTCTTCAGAATTTCGACCTCTTTAAACCGGTCGCCCACTCTAGCCTGTAATCGCAACTACCAGTAAATCTTTCACCTAGCCGGGCCTGCTCCTGCGACGAGTTTATTCTGACCCGATGAGACTTTCGTTCAAATTTGACCCACCTGGTTTTCTGCTACGATATCTGTTTGCCGCTGCCACAATTCCACCACCACATACGGTGTTTGCTTGGCCTCAAGCATTAGCACTACCATTTCAACGAACCTACTCTCTGCACCTGACTTCTCACAACGGTAGCACCAGTGAGTATACTTAGTCTCAGGTTAGGCCATATTTTTGAGACAGAGCTTGCCACTTGCTTCCACTTCGAATTAACCGGTCTCCATCTCCATTTTCTTGTTGTGACGCTGGCCATTTACTCAAACACCCAAAATCACCCACCTTCAGCTCATGACACCCGGCTTCATCTTTGGACAAGTCGGACTTCATGCCCACTGCCTCGGTTTTTTCGTTTCCCGCAATGGCGGTGACTTTTCACGCAATGAGCATGCGTCATTGGGTGTACCTATTGGCGCATTGCCGTTGATGCTATCCATAATGCAAATCAGAAAGTGTACGCACTAATAAAAGTTTTTAGTATGGTTAACAGTAGTGGATTGCTGCACGCATAAAAATAAATACAATGCAAAATGAGGGCAAGTCAAAAAGGAACTTATCGTATTTGAGAGTCCCTCGGTGAAAGTCCGGACGGTGGAGACGTGTTTTCTCCGCACTACGACTGCTACAAGCATTCCATAATTGTCCGTGGACTTTGAGTGTTTGGCTGACTCCCTGCTCCCGCGCGCTCGAGTCTGTGCTGACTGTTTTCGGTTTCCCTATAAGTAGATCCGTTTGCCCGTACGTGGGTGTGTCAGCACAGGAGTAGTTGCTACGCTCACTAGACGGTGCGATGAATCACCTTAATGTGACGTGGACTGAGTACGAAAAAAGACAAGTCTCGTCATCCAGTGAGCGACTGTGAGCTGAGCAGTCGGGTATGTGGGTGACCGGGTAGCTGCATACCTTCCTCCCCGATTTCCTGTTGCCGCCGCGCTCAGTTCGTAACCACACGATCAGGCCTCAATCGGCATGTTCCTACAGTCTGTGAAATAAACGTATTATTAATACATCGGATATTGCCCTCGCTTATGACATTGGCTTTTTTCTCGCAATCCCATGTACCTGCGACCCCCCCAGTCATGCTTAATTCTGACCGTAAATATACGATCATGCCTGAAGCCATGTCACCCACAAGTTGATAATAAACAGTATGATTATTATTCGTTCAAGGGGTGATGTTCATTATCATCCTTCGCTCCGGGCGCTTCGTTCTTTGTGAACGTGGCCCCTCTTAGGGCGTCCGAAGGATGTGCCAGCGCTTCCTTGAGTATTCCCATTTGAGTGAAACCTTCGTGCTTGGCTTTCTGACATAGTGTTGAGAACTTCGTTTTGTTATTGACAGCTCTCTTGTTAGTTGTGGAATACATAGCACCCCTGAGGTAAAGACAACAGGCGCTGAACAACAAATCAGGTGAGTTGGATAGTCGGTTTTCTAACCATCATGCGGACACGTCCATTTATTATGCCACGGGGCCTCGCAGATCGCCCCCTACAAGGTGCTACAAAGATTTTGGCATGCTTCTGTATAGTACACGTGGAGATATTTGGTGTTATTATTTGACTGTTTACGATTCCGATTGAATCCAAAACCTTCTCAAGTCTTGCATATATGAGGCCTAGCAATAAGGCTCGATTGTCGCTACTACGAATACGCGGTGTAGCATGGTAGAGATACTCGGACCTACAGCGAGGAGTTCATCCGGATAAAAGTTGTGCCTATTTGTGCCTAGACTAACCCTCCGGGACCAAGGTAACATCCGTTTTAGACTATTTTTGTGCGTGGTGCAGCATCGGTAATTTGGTCCCAGGCCTGTGAGAAACCAAAGAGCCACAAAGTTTCCGCTCATGCCTCTCGGGCAAAACAGAACCGCCAGAAATAAGAGAACATTGTCGACAGAACCAGTCTGGGCAAATGACTTGGGTATGCAGATCCTTGGGCAGCGGTATTCATTTCAGCCTGGTCGGGGAAACAAGCTGGAAAGAAACCGATATGGGATTGTAGGTTTTCTTGGTCAGCCTGGTGATCCCGGAGTTGTAGATCATAGGCCAGGTGGAGTGGAGATCAGCTAACCAGGTCGTCCAAAGCGGGCACTTCCAAAGTTTAAAGCTTGGGAGGGTGGGGTGATGGGAGGAGATTTGCAAAACATAGTGAGTTTGAGGGGATATGAAATGGGATAATATGCATCTATATACGTAGAAAGAGAGAAAAACTTGGCGTCTGATGCAACTAGGATGATGACAAGCGATTACGTGGAGTAGGGAGTAGATAGATTTGTACTTAGTAGGCCAGCGGCCATGGGCTGGTTTTGCTGATATACGGTATTTTATTACAAGGGATCTAGTAAAAGCCGATATAAGCGCGCAACAGTGTGGTATGGGAATCAGATGCGTAAGGGCTGGCGGGAATGGAATTCTGAGCTAACTGGTTAATCGAGTGTTTATTACATGAGTTGGATATATACCAGGAGAGAAAGTGCGTGCTTGAGAAATAGACACCATTCCCCGAAGCACTGTTATCAGCTCTAATCTGTAAGTGATGTGTAGCGGTGAAGACTTTCGTGTCTACCACTGTGAGTGGCGAGTAGACGTATTCTCTGTTTAGATGAGAGTCCAGTTGTATAACTCTTTTTGCATAACTCCACCGAGGCGAGCCCAACACCAGCAGCAACAAACAGAAGTCAGCAGTACTTTTTTGATTTCCTGAATTTAAAGGCCAGACTCAGAACCACCGCCGATGGGCGATGCATCCGTGCTACTGGAGGGGTGGCAGGCACACGAACGCACCATGGTGCGACGTAACATGGCGACCCTCCCTGCAAGGCGTACACATCCACCACACGAGGTTTTTTCCCTCGTGCACACTTCCAGATCTACAAGGTGGAAAACCATCCCAGCAGTCATAAGTGCGGTTTGTGCATTATTAAATACTCCAGCTACCGTTTTTTTGGTCGGGGGAAAGCATGGCCAGTAAAGACATCTCAGTCAATCCGAACAAGCAACAGCATGCAGACGCTGGTAGAGGCAAGTCGCGGAGGAGAGGTGAAATGACAGTTGTCAATGCGTCGGTGGTACTGAAAGGTTGATACTCACGGCGATTGCACCATAGCTAAACGGCGTCGGAGCGTTGGTGTGGGCTCCCACGTCGAGCAGAAGCGTACCGCGGTATTTTGCATGGGAGTGTTTAGTGGAACATATTATCAAATGGATATATATAAGCGCAGGATGCGCTTTGATAATGAAATTAAGAAATAAACCGACCTTGGTTTGGTTTTTATCAGTTAGAGTTAGACAGAAAGCACCAGTTACTAGACAGAGCTGATGGAGTAATCCGGGGTAGGGACTCGACTAGGGTGAAGCATAAGTTGACGGGGTAGGAGAAAACAACCAGGCCAGTATCACAGCATAATTAGAATTAGCAGGTGATTAAGTCGTGTAGTTGTTTTGGGAAGAAATAGCTAATTTTGATTTGGTTTTTGTCAGTAGAGTTTGGACGAGAACAATAGACGCTAGACAGAGTTCATAGAGTAGTCAGGTGTAGGAACTAGACTAGTGCGAGGTGTAAGTTGGTACGGGGAAAAAGATAAAAAGAAAACAACCAGGGCCAGTAACGCTGAATATTTAGATCAAGTTGGCATTTATTCCTTGGTTAGCATAAAGCGGGTCAAGAGGATGGGAAGAAATGATAACAGGATCCTTTACTTGCCTACTAACTGTAACGTCGCCAAACTCATATGCGTGCTGGACCTGATTCGTAGAGGAGGTCAGAGGGTAGTTGAGTATTAAGTAAGGCGGCAGCAGTTTCA